>NC_025702.1:911806-921804 GCF_000633955.1 Camelina sativa | reverse complement strand
AGTCTTAGTATTATTCTTTACACTTATCCTTTCTGGTGGTTTGCAGTATCAAAATGTGTTTGCACCTCTAATCAAGCTTGAAGCAGACTATGACAAGGTGTGTATTTAGTAATTCATAGTTTTTTTGGGGATTATTTTTCATGTCCCATTTCTACTTGTTATGTTGGGGCTTATCATCTTGATTCTGCTGTAGATGATGAAAGAGTCTCAAAGCAAGGAAAACCTCACAGTTCGGTGGGATATTGGTCTTAACAAGAAGCGTGTTGCATACTTCGTCTTCCCGAAGGTGGTTAAAATCTAGTGGTCGCTATTGAGATTTATTAGAACATTTCCCGATTTGAACTTTTGATGCAGGAGGAAAATGAATTACGATTGGTTCCGGGTGATGAACTACGTCTGCGCTACTCAGGAGATGCTGCTCATTCAGCCTGGCAATCAGTTGGACATGTGGTATACTTCTTTCTCGGTTTTGTTAGGTTTACATAATATTTGTTCTGTTAGTAGGGTGGACCCTGTAATTGATATAGTGTTTAGGTCCTTAACGATTTTAAAAATCCTCCAGATCAAGCTAACGGCACAAGAGGAGGTTGCTCTTGAACTCCGAGCTAATCAGGTTAGTTTAATTCCATTGTTAGTTAGCTTTGCTCTTGACATCAACATGTAGAGATATGTTCAAGCTTACATACTCGTCTGCAGGGAGTTCCTATTGACGTGAACCATGGATTCAGTGTTGATTTTGTTTGGAAAAGTACAAGCTTTGATCGAATGCAGGGAGCAATGAAGAACTTTGCGGTAGATGAAACAAGTGTGAGTGGGTAAGTTAGTCAACGGAAAGCCTTTCTCCTTCTTGGTGCGTGTCCCTTTGTCACTTCATGCTAATTTAACCACTAAATCACTCTGTTTGTATTCTTTGAAGTTATATTTACCATCAGTTGCTCGGACATGAAGTTGAGGCGCAGATGGTTCGTAACACACTACCTAGACGTTTTGGGGTACCTGGTCTTCCAGAACTGAATGCATCTCAGGTAATCAATTGCTTTCAAGTTCACAAAGAATGTTTCTCGTAATTGTCGTCTTGAAACTTTCAGAATCGTTTTGGATCCCATTTGCTTTGGTAACAAAATGAGTAATTAATATCTGTTATCTATAAAACGGATTTATAACAGGTTCTATCGTATCATTGAGCAGGTTAATGCGGCAAAAAGTGTCCTTCAGAAGCCCATCAGCTTGATCCAAGGTCCACCTGGCACGGGTAAAACTGTGACTTCTGCAGCAATTGTGTATCACATGGCAAAACAGGGCCAGGGACAGGTAAAGCTGATTTTTATCGCCCTCCTTCAGATGCTTTTTGTAAGTTGACTACCAGATATTTATTATTACTGCGTGACAGGTTCTCGTTTGTGCCCCAAGTAATGTTGCTGTAGACCAACTAGCTGGAAAAATTAGTGCTACTGGTTTAAAGGTAAACTCTTGAACCTCCGCGGTCCAGTTTTTCTATAAAAGGTTCTCGGAAGACGGTTGATACTCCTATTTATTTATTCTTTTGAAGGTTCCCGCCATCAAATTTTATTTAAGAGTATACTGCTTCTTTTGAATCTTTCTACTACTCTGATGTCAGGTTGTTCGCCTTTGTGCAAAATCAAGGGAAGCTGTAAGTTCTCCTGTAGAGCATTTAACCCTTCACTACCAGGTTAGTAAACTTGGGGACACGCTGTAACGCTCTGATTCATTCTGTCCCTCTTATCTTCTTTTCTTTGAAGATAATTCATATAAGTGGTTGCTTTTAGGTACGACATTTGGACACATCTGAGAAGAGCGAGCTGCATAAGCTACAGCAGTTGAAAGATGAACAAGGTCCCGCATTTTCAACTTGTTGACATCTTCGAATTTTCATTTACATTTCTATTGCCAGTTTCTTGTAATTGATCTGATGAAATTTCTTGTTGTGCTTGCACCCTGTGACAATTGAAGTGATCATAGCTTTTATACTATTTGCTTTTTGTATTTTATTATCACTAGGTGAGCTGTCGAGCAGTGATGAAAAGAAATACAAAAACTTGAAAAGAGCAACAGAACGTGAGATAACCCAGAGTGCTGATGTCATATGCTGCACGTGTGTTGGTGCTGCGGATCTTCGGTTGTCAAACGTTAGATTTAAACAGGTTAGCAATATTTACTTACTATTGAGCATCTTTAATTGTATGGAAACTGATACGCCGTTCCTTTCTGATAGGTACTTATTGATGAGTCTACTCAAGCAACAGAACCTGAGTGCCTTATTCCTTTGGTCCTTGGAGTAAAACAGGTATTAGGGTTCCAGTGAACTGACTTGTTATCATTATCTGCTATTGGTTGCTAACAGAAGTTTCTGGTCTAGGTTGTTCTTGTTGGTGATCATTGTCAGCTTGGCCCCGTCATTATGTGCAAGAAAGCAGCTCGTGCTGGCTTGGCACAGTCTCTCTTTGAACGACTTGTGCTTCTTGGTATCAAACCAATCAGATTGCAGGTACTATATCAAACACTCAGCTCTAACGTAGCAGATTTCACCACTTAAAATGGAATTTTATTTGATAATATTCTCATTTTATTTATAAAAAAAACTATTTACAATTTTCTGATAATTATTTTCTCGTTCTTGTGATGCTTCACAGTGAATAAGGAAGATACTATCTTATATTTCCCTTTCACTGTGTGTACGACTCCTCACTTAATATTTTCATATCATATTCTTCATTTCAGGTTCAATATCGTATGCATCCAGCTTTGTCCGAGTTCCCATCTAACAGCTTCTATGAAGGAACTCTACAGAATGGAGTCACAATTATTGAGAGGCAAACAACAGGGATTGATTTCCCATGGCCTATGCCTAACCGGCCCATGTTTTTCTATGTTCAGGTATCAAATCACAGTGGAATAGTTTTGAACGATTTATGGTAAATCAGATCCATTGGCCTGGCACCCAACTTCAGGAACTCATTTTAAACAAGCCTAATATTAGTCTTCACTTCTCGTCTTTTAATTTGTAGCTGGGACAAGAGGAGATCAGTGCTAGTGGAACATCGTATCTTAATAGAACTGAGGCTGCTAATGTGGAGAAACTTGTGACTGCTTTCTTAAAGAGTGGAGTTGTCCCCAGTCAGGTGAGTGTACTGAGATCCTTAACTAATTTCTAGTATAATTTCTTTCGGTATCTGTTGACGTTATCAAATTATGCTCATGTTTATCAGATTGGTGTGATAACTCCATATGAGGGACAAAGGGCATACATTGTTAATTACATGGCAAGAAATGGTTCTCTCCGACAGCAACTTTACAAGGAAATTGAGGTAGTATTATCAAGGTCTGTTAACAAGGTTTATTTGATCCTATCATTTATTTAACCGTCTCTCGAATCTACAGGTTGCCAGTGTTGATTCTTTTCAAGGAAGGGAAAAAGATTACATCATATTGTCCTGTGTGAGAAGTAACGAGCATCAGGTGTGTATTGTACTTTTCCTTTTATAATACTCTACAGTTCGTACTTTGTTTAATGATTTTCCTGTTTCATGTGGTACATTACTTATAAAAAACATTGTTGGAAATGACATGTAACTACTGGTTATATGGTTTTCAGGGCATTGGATTCCTTAATGATCCACGGAGGCTCAACGTTGCACTTACGCGTGCTCGTTATGGAATAGTTATTCTCGGAAACCCGAAGGTTCTTAGTAAACAGCCTCTGTGGAATGGATTGTTGACACATTACAAGGTATGTAGGGGGAATGAGTTATTTTACTCTGTGGAATGGATAGTTGTCTTCACCATTTGTTGCCACTCAACTGTTACAATCTGTTCTTGTGAACTTTTGGGATGTTTCCTTTCGAGTCCAGAATTGATTAGAGAAATATGACTGTATGATACTATATTGAGTACTTTGTTTTCCTTTAATTGGCAGGAACACGAGTGTTTGGTCGAAGGACCTCTTAATAATTTAAAGCAGAGCATGGTACAGTTTCAGAAACCAAGAAAGGTACCAAATGAACCTCTATGTCGGTCAATCTAGATTACAGTGACATGCAATATGAACTTTAATCCTCTTTCGTCCTTGTTAGATTTACAATGATCGGAGGCTAATTTATGGTGGTGGCGCTGGCATGATGGGAAATGATAATTTTGGTTCGGGTAATCCTAATGCTGACAGAAGAGGCAGTCGAGGAAGGGGTAAATGTTCAGTATTCCTTTTGTGTCTTGTGTTGTTTAAATGTGCTTTAGGCATTCATATTGAAATCTTCTATCTATCAGCTGGTGGTTCCTATCTTCCTTCTGGCCCACCTAATGGTGCTAGACCTGGACTACACCCAGCTGGCTACCCGATGCCTAGGGTTCCACTTTCACCCTTTCCCGGTGGTCCTCCTTCTCAGCCATACGCTATTCCAACTCGTGGACCTGTGGGTGTTGTTCCTCATGCTCCTCAACCTGGAAATCATGGTTTTGGAGCTGGTCGTGGGACTTCAGTTGGAGGCCATCTTCCGCACCAACAAGCTACCCAACATAATGTTGGAACTATTGGCCCTAATCTAAACTTCCCGCTTGATAGTCCAAATAGCCAGCCTTCACCTGTTGGTCCGCTATCCCAACCTGGATATGTAAATACTGCCTGGATCTCTTTCAAAGTTTATTACTTTCATCTAATTTTTGATGCATTAGACCTCGGTTTTTTTGTTTTATTCTGGATCATGACGTGCTAGTTACCTCTCCAGGGTAGCCAAGCATTCAGGGATGGATTTTCTATGGGTGGCATATCACAGGTTGTCTTCTTATATAATGTTATTTTGTGATTCAGTCGCAGTGTATTATACCTATTTTTCTGTAATCTAATCTCCTTATTACCAATACCATCAGGATTTCTTGAGTGATGATGTTAAGAGCCAGGGATCTCATGGTCCTTACGACATGGCTGACTTTTCTACACAGGTGCAGTGTCTCTTCGTAGCCATTTGAAATTTCATACTTTGGATATGATAATGGGATAAGCATATTTTCTCTTTTTTAGTGTCGTTCCTAGGATCACTACCTTTTTTCGCGATGGCTGTATTTCTAAACTTCTGGACCATAATTGTTTTTGGTAGGCCTCACAAGGTGGATATGCTGTTGATTACGCCACACAAGGAGCACATGGGGCGTTTCCTGGAAACTTCATGAACCAGAATTCTCAAGGTGGCTATTCTCGTTTCAGCGGAAATAATGATTTCATGTCTCAGGTTTGTTTCACGTTACCTTTCTTTCTAAGACAGTTTTTTTTAATATTCTTACACCCTTATCTGAGCCGTGTTTTTTGCATATGCAGGAGTACATGGCACATGGAGGTCAAGGTCTTTTCACCCAAGCTGGCTTTATCGACACATCCCAGGATGATGGACAACAAAATCCTTTTGGTGTGAACAATCCTAATCTCCAGTCTCAGGTTTGTCCTTCTGATGTGAACAATCCTAAAACTTGATTCTTTGTTTGCGTCTACGTATACAATTAGCAAACATTTGAGGATTTACTTGTCTTCGCTTTCTTTATCTATATTTACACATTTCTGGTTAAAAGATGCTAACGACTCTTGTCTAAAACTCCGGCTCAGGGTCTCCCAAATTCGCTTTACTCGCAGCCTTTCTCACACTACAACACACAGCCACTAAACCTTTCAGGCCCACAGCAATCTCAACCTAACCAGACGTCACAAAACCCAAAACATCCTTACAATGGCTGAGGGTGAGAAAGACAAAACTTCGATGCAACGGGTTTATAAACTCTTTTGCAAATACACCGGCTTGGTTCCATGCTGTCACGGGTCCAAAACAAACATCTGGTGACTTCCGGTTGCTTGCAAGGTATTATGTGCCTTTTTGGCTCGCCTAAACACAGCAACAGGTAAATGGTTATGCAGAGAAACAGGTACCTAAGTAGTAAGCCTGGGGGAAAAAGTATTTGGTCCGTAAATCCTTTGGGCTTGTATGTTTTTGGTTTTTGTTTTTACCGTGTATTATTAAAATACGCTCAGATGCTCTATTATTGTAGTCAGATATCTGAAGCCTACCCATAGTTAAACCTGGTGGTGGTGTTTGGTGATATTGATATGATTACAAGCTTTTTGCTTTACATATGGTTTTTGAATATTTTATTGTCGGTTTGTCTGAAATTATTGATTCGGTATATGTGCAAGTTTTTGTTCGGGATCCGTCCATGGCTTTATGAAGTTGTCCCATTTTGGATTTCAAAGTTTCTCGTTAACACTGATGAAAACTTTAATACGGTCTAGGTTTAGATTAAGATTCGAATTTATATCCTCGAATATATCCTCAAGTTTAAAGTTAATATATCCGAGGTTGGTCTGGTATGATTTGTTTTTTTTTGGCTTTGGTCAAGGTTGTTTGGATAAAGAAAATAGCCGACATGGTTTTTTTTCCTTTTTGGTTTGATGAAAATGGATTGGGCTAATAGTCACGAAAACGTTAGATTTTGTTTGGACGGACTATTCGTGTGTTAGATGGGGTTCTTCGTGATCTTGAACACATGTCATGACGAACATGCGACGGTGATGAATTAGACTCATTGTTGGGTCCACAAGTGTAAACGTTTTCCCGAACGACACGAAACGCTCTTTTGTATTTCTGGTTTAACCTCAAACAGACAAGAAACCCTCGAGGCTTTTAGCTTTGGCTTTTAATTCAAATACAAAACATACAGAGAGACACAAAAATGGAAGAGACTCTCTCTCTCACGGACTGGAATATAGTTTTTCTTTGAAGTGAAAAAAAATAAAAAATATCCCGAAATGTGTAGATAGATGCCGTGAACTTTAGACGTGCTTACTCGATTCAGGGATATAGTTGGCCCTTTTAAATCAATCTCTTAAATTTTCCCCTAAATATTGGCTTTTGTCACGCCTCATATTTCCTCTTTTTAAACTACTGAAACATGCCAAAAAAGGAAAATAATTTGGAATTTAATCATATACAGTAGCTCAATATTTTGTTCTTAATCTTATCTAACAATTTATTCGAGTATATATAAGGATTGATATGAATCGATGGAGTAAACCGTCGTCTCTAATATTTTAAACCAAATTGGATTTTTTTTTTCTGTCAACAACTAAATTAGAGATATACATATATTTTTTTGTCAACAACTAAATTAGATATTTTTTGGACTCAATTCTTTAATTTTGGTTTTCCTACGATATTATTATCTTTGACCCGCCTCAAGTATTTTAAGTCTCAAGATATTATAGTACGGACAAAAGAAATTTTGTAACGGTTGCATCACACACACCTGCAGACTCAGAAGGGGTAGTCTCGTGATTTGTGGGAATAAAAAAAAACAAAGGGCATTTTGATTAACTCAAGTCATTAAATTTATACTAATTTCAATCCTATCAAAGCAAAACAATATATTTTTTCTACTGAATTATGTGATTCTATATAGATTACACACATTAATCAAATTTACTTAATGTGAAATTAATAATTTACATAAACAAGATTTGAAATTTTGAATGAAAAAAGAAAGTAAAAAAATTATTTATTTTTTTGGATGCAGAGGACAGCTGTACATTAGATTTAAAGCGTAGCTTCAACTCCATAACAGTCCTCTCTCTTCTCTCTCTCTCTTTTTCATACGCTGAAGGAAAAGAAAAAAAAAAAAAAAAAAAAAAGGGAAAGCGAAGTAAAACAGAAAAAGACCATCTCTGACTCTCACTTCTCCTTAAGATCCCTAAAGCTTCATACTGATTTTTTTCCTTCGTTTTCTCGCTCGATTTCTCAATCAGGTTTAGCATTTCTCCCACTCTCTTCTCTTTGCCTTCTTCGTTTCTCTGTATGTTGATGGATGACGTATCTCTGAACTCTCTTCGCGTCGCGTTGTTGCGTACTCATTGTTTTTTCCGCCTTTTTAGGTTTTTTCTTCTTTTTTTTTTTTTTCTTTTTTGAAAAATTTCTTATTCGATTGTTTGCTTTACTGTTGCAGAAGAAGAATCTGTTCAGATTTTGTGGAAGTAGTTGGTGAATTCAAAGATTAGTTTCCTTTTTTTTTGTGGAATCGCTACGGAATTGAACTCAAGCGAGACTGAGAATTGCGACTTCTTAGATGTCGTCAGTGTTGTTTTGTTTCTCTGGGACAGTGTGCGACTGATTTTGGATTTCGTTGGTGATGCTTGGATTCGTGTTCTTGTTTTTCTTTTTGGTGTCCACGCCATGTTTCAGCTTATCACAGTATGTGGTGGACACTGAATTTGAGAGCCCTTTGAGATTGTTTTCAGATGTAGATTCTGGGAATTCTAGTGCTCCCAGTAACGTGACTTGTCAGGACCTGGATGGTGTTGGCTCGTTGAATACCACTTGTACAGTGAACTCGAATTTGCGTTTCGATTCTGATCTTTATGTATATGGAACGGGCAATCTGAACATACTTGCCCATGTCTTAGTTGATTGCCCCATTTATGGATGTATGATCACCTTCAATGTTTCTGGAAATATTCATGTGGGTCAATCAGCAAGAATCGTTGCCGGTTCTGTGGTTTTCTCTGCTGTCAATTTAACAATGGATACCAATTCTTCTATCTACACGACAGCATTGGCTGGACCACCACCTTCTCAGACTAGTGGAACACCATATGGTACTGATGGTGCGGGTGGAGGCCATGGTGGGAGAGGTGCTTCGTGTCTCAAGAGCAATAAAACAACCTATTGGGGTGGTGACGTTTATGCTTGGTCGTCTTTGCATGAACCGTGGAGCTATGGGAGCGAGGGAGGTGTTAAGTCCACTACGGAATTCGGAGGCAAAGGTGGAGGTCGTGTCAAACTCCTATTGAATGACACAATACATATGAATGGATCTGTTTCAGCAGATGGTGGTGATGGTGGACAGGAAGGGGGTGGAGGATCTGGAGGAAGTATCTTTATTCATTCAGTAAAGCTGTAAGTTCATGCTTCCCATTTGAGTCCTATCTCAATCACTTGCAAATTTTGGGTATACTTTAAATTTGATATCTGTTTAGTGCTGCAACGTGGCAGTAACAAAATTTCTGGATATACTTTGAAATTGATCGTACCATCAGATTTTGTCATAGGAATATGGTATATCAAGGGCTTTGGATGGTCACTCGTTAATTTTGTTTCAGTTCAATCTTTCTCATGTATCATTTGAATTTGCAGGAAGGGTTACGGTAAATTATCTGCATCGGGTGGGAGGGGATGGGGTGGAGGTGGTGGAGGAAGGATCTCCCTTGACTGTTACAGCATACAAGAAGATATCAAAGTTCTTGTGCATGGTTTGTATTTCGTTTGCTACCTTTCAGCGCTTATGCAAGTTTTCTGTTTTTATCATTGCTTTCAAGTAGTTTTTATAACCATCTGGAATATATTTCCCCTTTCCTCATTATGGGTAAACTTGATGTCCTCTCTTGTTTCCTGTGGATATAGTTTTTTATATTAGGCTGTGTTGAACATCAGCAGTTAATCCATACAAAATTATCTGGTTCTATTCACTGCAGGTGGCGCAAGTATTGGGTGCCCCAAAAATGCTGGAGCTGCTGGAACATATTTCAATGCAGAATTAGTTAGTTTAAGGGTTGGAAACGAAAACATGACTACAGAGACAGAAACTCCGTTGCTCGATTTTCCTACAAGACCTCTGTGGTCAAACATCTATGTAGATAATAATGCAAAAGTTTTGGTCCCGCTGCTATGGACAAGAATGCAGGTCAGTTAATTTCCAAAATTTCTATTATCTTTTCTTTTGATATAGTCCTGAGTTTCTTCTTCCCTGATTCTTTTGTGATCCATGTAAACCTTTTTTAGTCTACGGTATATAGTTTATACCATAAAATGAATGCTTTCTCTATATATATTTTTTTACTAGTGACCTAGCAATTTCACACTTCTTGATCTTATTAAAGGATGCTTAAATAGAAGCTCTTACGTCTCTCTTTTTTAAATACTTTTGATGGTGGTACTACCCTTAAATGGTTTTTA
>NC_025702.1:905029-909489 GCF_000633955.1 Camelina sativa | reverse complement strand
GGTGGTTAGAGCTAGACTTAATAATTGGAACCCTTGTGCTAGAAAATCTCTTTCTTTTTGACAGGGTTACTCGGACCCTTTGTGAGAGCAAGACATGCCCAATAGACTTGATTAGTCCACCGGATGATTGCCATGTCAATTACACACTATCGTTTTCCCTTCAGGTTTGTTTGATTAAGAAGTATCTTGGTAGTTCAAAATTATTTAGACGTTGTTCTACGTATTAGGTAATTACGCAAGTAAGAGTCTACTATTGGATAATTATTAGGCTGACCGAAACTGTTTGCTAAAATAAACCAAACAGTTGGGAGTTTCAATATTCCTATAGTACCTCTAGTTGTGCATAGTAACCTTTTCTGCGTTACCCTCCTGGAGTAAGAAAAATTAGACTTGACTGCTACTTGATAATGATTTTCTCTTATTTTCAACTTCGAACTTTTCATAANCCTCTGTGGTCAAACATCTATGTAGATAATAATGCAAAAGTTTTGGTCCCGCTGCTATGGACAAGAATGCAGGTCAGTTAATTTCCAAAATTTCTATTATCTTTTCTTTTGATATAGTCCTGAGTTTCTTCTTCCCTGATTCTTTTGTGATCCATGTAAACCTTTTTTAGTCTACGGTATATAGTTTATACCATAAAATGAATGCTTTCTCTATATATATTTTTTTACTAGTGACCTAGCAATTTCACACTTCTTGATCTTATTAAAGGATGCTTAAATAGAAGCTCTTACGTCTCTCTTTTTTAAATACTTTTGATGGTGGTACTACCCTTAAATGGTTTTTATTTATTATTCTGATTGTAAAGGTCAGAGGCCAAATCAGTCTTTATAGGGGAAGCAGCATTGTCTTTGGGTTATCAAAGTATCCAATTTCAGAATTTGAGCTTGTTGCAGAAGAGCTTTTAATGAGTAACTCCGTAATAAAGGCAAGTTCTTGTTCCTAACCATTCAGCAACAATCTTGTTTCTCGTTTACCATCCTGCTCCTCCTATATGCTAAGTTATATTGTCCTTAAATGAAGGTTTTTGGTGCATTACGACTTGTTACGAAGATGCTGCTCATGTTGAATTCTGTGATTAAAATTGATGGTGAAGGAAACCCTGCGGTGCCTTCCTCCGTCCTAGAAGTTCGCAACCTTGCAGTTCTAACGGTAAACTTGTAAATTTTATAATGTCTTATTTACCCCGATTGTTTGATTGGAAGACAGATTTTGACTTTTTCTTCTTGTAGGAAAATTCCGTCATTACTTCTAATGCGAACTTGGGTGTATATGGTCAAGGAATGTTGACGCTCACTGGTCCTGGGGATGCAATTAAAGGCCAGAGGCTTTCCTTATCTCAGTTTTACAACATAACTGTAAGAAACTATTCTTTTAAAATGATATCTGTCCAACTTTTGTTGACTTATATATCTCTATGTTGTTATGAGATCAGGTTTCTGTCTGTCATTTACAAACATTTACATAGGCATAGTCATCGGTGAACTATGAAAACTCTTTTTTAACAGTTCCTCAATTTTGCAGGTTGGACCAGGTTCAGTACTTCAAGCACCACTTGATGATTACGAAAGCAAAAACGCGTGAGTATGACTTCCTATACGCTTACATTATTATTATGACGGTGGTTAGAGCTAGACTTAATAATTGGAACCCTTGTGCTAGAAAATCTCTTTCTTTTTGACAGGGTTACTCGGACCCTTTGTGAGAGCAAGACATGCCCAATAGACTTGATTAGTCCACCGGATGATTGCCATGTCAATTACACACTATCGTTTTCCCTTCAGGTTTGTTTGATTAAGAAGTATCTTGGTAGTTCAAAATTATTTAGACGTTGTTCTACGTATTAGGTAATTACGCAAGTAAGAGTCTACTATTGGATAATTATTAGGCTGACCGAAACTGTTTGCTAAAATAAACCAAACAGTTGGGAGTTTCAATATTCCTATAGTACCTCTAGTTGTGCATAGTAACCTTTTCTGCGTTACCCTCCTGGAGTAAGAAAAATTAGACTTGACTGCTACTTGATAATGATTTTCTCTTATTTTCAACTTCGAACTTTTCATAATTATTCATTTTCTAGATATGTCGAGTCGAGGACATTCTTGTGAGTGGTCTTGTGAAAGGAAGCATAATTCAAATCCACAGGGCGAGAACGGTTGTAGTTACTGATGATGGCTTGATCACTGCATCTGAATTTGGTATATAAACTATGAAAATCACCCTTGTGTTCCATTTTCAGCAAAGTACTATAGCTGTTTGCCTTTTCACTGCAGAAGGATTCTTACTAAGTCATTAATTTTTGAATAGCTTTCTATGTATATAATAAGATAAATGTGGTTTCTTATACTATACAAAAAATTCTATGGCAGGTTGTAGTGGTGGCTTGGGAAAGGGGCTTTCTTCAAATGGGGCTGGTAGTGGTGCTGGGCATGGAGGAAGAGGGGGATCAGGCATTTTCAATGGGAAAGTATGCAACGGAGGTCATACTTACGGCGATCCTGATTTTCCCTGTGAGTTGGGGAGCGGAGCAGAAAGTCCAGATAAATCGTATGGGGATGTGACTGGTGGAGGGATGATAGGTCAGTACTTAAGTATTTTTCTATTATTTTAAGAAAAGCTGGTAGCCAATGGTACCCATTGAAATATCTGTTGACTCATCTGGCACAGTCAAGTGACCTATCANTGCATTACGACTTGTTACGAAGATGCTGCTCATGTTGAATTCTGTGATTAAAATTGATGGTGAAGGAAACCCTGCGGTGCCTTCCTCCGTCCTAGAAGTTCGCAACCTTGCAGTTCTAACGGTAAACTTGTAAATTTTATAATGTCTTATTTACCCCGATTGTTTGATTGGAAGACAGATTTTGACTTTTTCTTCTTGTAGGAAAATTCCGTCATTACTTCTAATGCGAACTTGGGTGTATATGGTCAAGGAATGTTGACGCTCACTGGTCCTGGGGATGCAATTAAAGGCCAGAGGCTTTCCTTATCTCAGTTTTACAACATAACTGTAAGAAACTATTCTTTTAAAATGATATCTGTCCAACTTTTGTTGACTTATATATCTCTATGTTGTTATGAGATCAGGTTTCTGTCTGTCATTTACAAACATTTACATAGGCATAGTCATCGGTGAACTATGAAAACTCTTTTTTAACAGTTCCTCAATTTTGCAGGTTGGACCAGGTTCAGTACTTCAAGCACCACTTGATGATTACGAAAGCAAAAACGCGTGAGTATGACTTCCTATACGCTTACATTATTATTATGACGGTGGTTAGAGCTAGACTTAATAATTGGAACCCTTGTGCTAGAAAATCTCTTTCTTTTTGACAGGGTTACTCGGACCCTTTGTGAGAGCAAGACATGCCCAATAGACTTGATTAGTCCACCGGATGATTGCCATGTCAATTACACACTATCGTTTTCCCTTCAGGTTTGTTTGATTAAGAAGTATCTTGGTAGTTCAAAATTATTTAGACGTTGTTCTACGTATTAGGTAATTACGCAAGTAAGAGTCTACTATTGGATAATTATTAGGCTGACCGAAACTGTTTGCTAAAATAAACCAAACAGTTGGGAGTTTCAATATTCCTATAGTACCTCTAGTTGTGCATAGTAACCTTTTCTGCGTTACCCTCCTGGAGTAAGAAAAATTAGACTTGACTGCTACTTGATAATGATTTTCTCTTATTTTCAACTTCGAACTTTTCATAATTATTCATTTTCTAGATATGTCGAGTCGAGGACATTCTTGTGAGTGGTCTTGTGAAAGGAAGCATAATTCAAATCCACAGGGCGAGAACGGTTGTAGTTACTGATGATGGCTTGATCACTGCATCTGAATTTGGTATATAAACTATGAAAATCACCCTTGTGTTCCATTTTCAGCAAAGTACTATAGCTGTTTGCCTTTTCACTGCAGAAGGATTCTTACTAAGTCATTAATTTTTGAATAGCTTTCTATGTATATAATAAGATAAATGTGGTTTCTTATACTATACAAAAAATTCTATGGCAGGTTGTAGTGGTGGCTTGGGAAAGGGGCTTTCTTCAAATGGGGCTGGTAGTGGTGCTGGGCATGGAGGAAGAGGGGGATCAGGCATTTTCAATGGGAAAGTATGCAACGGAGGTCATACTTACGGCGATCCTGATTTTCCCTGTGAGTTGGGGAGCGGAGCAGAAAGTCCAGATAAATCGTATGGGGATGTGACTGGTGGAGGGATGATAGGTCAGTACTTAAGTATTTTTCTATTATTTTAAGAAAAGCTGGTAGCCAATGGTACCCATTGAAATATCTGTTGACTCATCTGGCACAGTCAAGTGACCTATCAATATTTGTTTTCCACCTTTTCAGTTATTGGCTCCATCCAGTTTCCTCTTTTCATACTTAATCTGAGTGGATCTCTGAGCTCTGATGGCCAAAGCCTTGGGAAGCCAATAGTGAATGGTAACAG
>NC_025702.1:900733-904697 GCF_000633955.1 Camelina sativa | reverse complement strand
TTGGGGGTGGTGGGGGTGGAGGGGGGAGACTTCATTTTCACTGGGATATGTTACACACTGGGGACGAGTATTCTCCTGTTGCAACTGTCAAGGGGTCCATTAGCAGTAGGTATGTACCATTATCTTGATAACTGTAGCAATCTCTCTTCTGTGCTTGCTACCTTTTGGGTCATTTGTTGTTACCAGTGTAAAGCATGCAAATACACGCTGATTTAGTACTATAATCCCCATGAACATGAGAGGATAATGGTACCTTAGTGTTTGATGCTTGAGACTGTGCCTGTCCTATTTTCTTCATGAGACTGACGAAGTTTTTTTAATCTGCAAAACGTGTCTTGTCTTCATGAAAGATATACACAGACCTTGAATCGCTTGCTTTTTTTATGTCTTCAGAGGAGGTGCAGGGGACAATGGAGGTCGTTTCGGGGAAGAGGGAACAATGACTGGGAAGAAGTGTCCAAAGGGATTATATGGTACATTTTGCTTGGTAAGTCTTATGGTTTATTATGTCGTAGTTTCTTCGTTCCTAGCCACCTATGTGTCTTAGCTTTTCGCCAATTTGCTTATCCCTTGTCCCAGCAAATTAATGGGCAAAATTAGACAGTCCCAGTACTGTTCGTTTTTCTTGAATGCAAATCTCTGCCTTGTTGACTTGTGCCTGACACTTGATATCTCTGGATCCATGTGTTCTTCCAGGAATGCCCTATTGGCACTTACAAGAATGTTGAAGGCTCTGAAAAACGTCTGTGTACACCCTGCCCACCTGAGCATCTTCCAAGTCGTGCAAAATTTGTATATGTACGAGGTATTTTATCTAACAATTCTCTTGCTCGTCCATTCCCTGATCTTTTGTTTCTTCTTAAATAGGATATCTTTTGACAAGGAGCTTTGAATCTGCAGGAGGAGTTAGCGAACCCGTTTGCCCCTATAAATGTGTATCTGACAAATACAGATTGCCAAACTGCTATACACCTCTGGAAGAGCTTGTCTATGCATTTGGAGGGCCATTGCCCTTTGCTCTTCTTCTATCTTGTGTAGTGGTAGTTTTGGGTCTGTTGCTAAGCACATTAAGTATCAAATTGCTCAGATTGAGTTTCTATGGTGCCAATTCCATCGAACACCAGAGTGCTCATTGTTTACCCCATCTTCTGTCACTCTCTGAGGTATCGAGCTGCGAAAATTCCCTTTTCTCAAGTCTTGTCTTTTCGCAGTACGACATACAGATCCAATATCTGTCAACCAAACTCTAATGCTGGTTTCTCGTCGTTCCAGGTTCGAGGCGCAAAGTCTGAGGATACGCAAACCCATGCCTACCGTATGTACTTCATGGGTCCAAACACTTTCAGGGAACCTTGGCATCTGCCCTACTCTCCTCCTGATGCAATCATAGAGATAGTGTAAGGATATAACTTGACTGCGTTGAATTCTGTTCTGATTGTTGTCGTTCAGTGTCTCAATGAAGTGTTGAACTAAAAACTGTTGGCAAGATAAAGAAAGAATCTCTATTGTGCTACTCATAACCAGTATTTCTTGAAATAGTGACCATGTATGGCATTAATCCCGAGTCTATTTTCTTCTCGTCTACTCTTTGCTTAACATTGGCCATCGGCTCACTTTATCCAAGACATGTCCACTCATCTGTACGTTTCTGTTTCGCAGGTATGAAGATGCTTTTAACAGATTTATTGATGAGATCAACTCTACCGCAGCGTATGATTGGTGGGAAGGCTCTGTCCACAGCATTCTATCAGTTCTTGCAAATCCTTGCGCCTGGTCATGGAAACAATGGCGTCGCAGGAGAAAAATTCACCGCCTTCAAGAATATGTCAAATCTCAATATGACCACTCTTGCCTCCGCTCATGCAGATCTAGAGCTCTCTATAAAGGGATGAAGGTTTGGGTTCTTATCAGCTAATATTATCCTTAATTCTTCACCTTCATGTAGCTTTGACTTCTTATTTTGACCGTCTGTGTCCAACGTCGAAGCAGGTTGGAGCCACTCCAGATCTGATGGTTGCGTACATAGATTTCTTTCTTGGCGGTGATGAGAAGCGTGTAGATATGGTCTCTATTATACAGAAAAGATTCCCAATGTGCATCCTTTTTGGTGGAGATGGAAGTTATATGTCACCTTATAGTCTCCATAGTGATACACTGTTAACAAATCTTCTTGGCCAGGTTAGCTTATCTCTCTCTGTGTTTTTGTTTTTCCAAAATCTCCACGTTGAAAAAACTCCTAAAGGCTCCAAATCACTATTGCAGCACATCCCACCAAGTGTTTGGCACCGGTTTGTTGCCGGTTTAAATGCCCAACTTAGGACTGTGAGGCACGGATCTATTCGTTCAGCATTACTTCCTGTCATTAGGTGGATAAATAGCCATGGAAATCCTCAACTCGAATTCCATGGAGTAAGAATTGAACTTGGATGGTTTCAAGCTACAGCTTCAGGATACTACCAACTCGGTATATTGGTTTTTGTTGGCGATTTTCCTCTGAACAACGTAAATCAATCAATTTCATTCAGAAGTGACGACGAGTCCCCTCGGTGAGCCATGATAGATTGTGCTTCTCTTTGATCGAACCTAATTGTGTATTGGGTTAGACTTGAAGCCTTAACCTGCTTAATCTTGACTCCATTATCTAGGAACAGCGCTGCATGTCCCAGCAAATCTCTTATCGAGTTGCAACAAAACTTGATCCAACCAGGACATGGCTTATCTCGAAAGAGAATCAATGGTGGGATCAATGGAGGCCTCATCAATGAGATTTCACTAGATTCTCTGCAGTACAGAAGGGATTTACTTTTTCCATTTTCTCTCTTATTGAACAATACTCGACCCGTTGGGCGTCAGGTTACATTTTCTTCTCTCCTGAATAACTCTTGTTGTGATTTGTTTTCTTTTGTTTGTTTTTGTTAACATAAGCCAAAAACTTCTTGGGTTTTCTGCAGGATACTCTTCTCCGTTTGATCTCCATCCTTCTCCTTGCTGATCTTTCAATTACGCTACTTGCATTACTTCAGTTCTATTGGCTTGCCCTTGCAGCCTTTCTTGCTATCCTCCTGATTCTCCCTCTCTCTCTGCTTTGCCCATTCCCTGCGGGTCTTAACGCGTTACTTAGTAAAGAAATGAGAAGAGCCTCACTTACTCGTATCTACGGCCTTTGGAACGCTACATCTCTAACAAACGTCGTAAGTCAATACAAACGGTGTTCAAAACAAGTGCCCTCGGTTTTTTCACTACTGTGTCTTATTCGGCATGTATTCTGCAGATTGTGGCTTTCATTTGCGGTGTCATTCATTCCGGGTTTTTCTCTGACGAGCTACCAAACATCTGGAACGCCATAAGGTAATAAATAGTGTTTTTTGTCCATCCTAATGTGAATTTGTGAATTTTAGATTTTGATCGCATGAAACTAATCTTTCGCATCCATATTCTAATTCAGTCTTAACCTTAAACCCTTTTTAAATGAGTTGTTTAATAGGTTTTATGACCTTAAACCCTCACACTTTGTTGGAACTAGAGACATATATACTCGAGCTCTTCGCTGTTTGATGATTGCTTTTGTTTATTGAACATCAAACTTCTTTACTCCGTTACCTGTTAAAATTTGTTATGTTATTTGGCAGGGATGATGATAAGTGGTGGGTGTTACCAACAATCCTCTTGTTACTCAAGTCAACACAAGCTCGGTTCCTTGATTGGCATGTCGCAAATCTCGAAGTACCGGACTTTTCACTTCTTTGTCCTGATCCAGATACCTTCTGGGCATATGAATCAGGTGCTTGACCATCCAAAGATTAATCAACATCGTTATAAAGAAAGACAAGCAAAAGGTATATCTTATTTTTCATGTAAATCATTTTTAAAAAAGTACAAAGTTCTTCTCAGTGAATAGTTGGGTAAAACAGTTCTCTAGAACATCTGGTTATATTTCTGGTGCTGAATTAGTGTTTTACCAGAT
>NC_025702.1:879966-900678 GCF_000633955.1 Camelina sativa | reverse complement strand
AATCAATTTCATTCAGAAGTGACGACGAGTCCCCTCGGTGAGCCATGATAGATTGTGCTTCTCTTTGATCGAACCTAATTGTGTATTGGGTTTAGACTTGAATCCTTAACCTGCTTAATCTTGACTCCATTATCTAGGAACAGCGCTGCATGTCCCAGCAAATCTCTTATCGAGTTGCAACAAAACTTGATCCAACCAGGACATGGCTTATCTCGAAAGAGAATCAATGGTGGGATCAATGGAGGCCTCATCAATGAGATTTCACTAGATTCTCTGCAGTACAGAAGGGATTTACTTTTTCCATTTTCTCTCTTATTGAACAATACTCGACCCGTTGGGCGTCAGGTTACATTTTCTTCTCTCCTGAATAACTCTTGTTGTGATTTGTTTTCTTTTGTTTGTTTTTGTTAACATAAGCCAAAAACTTCTTGGGTTTTCTGCAGGATACTCTTCTCCGTTTGATCTCCATCCTTCTCCTTGCTGATCTTTCAATTACGCTACTTGCATTACTTCAGTTCTATTGGCTTGCCCTTGCAGCCTTTCTTGCTATCCTCCTGATTCTCCCTCTCTCTCTGCTTTGCCCATTCCCTGCGGGTCTTAACGCGTTACTTAGTAAAGAAATGAGAAGAGCCTCACTTACTCGTATCTACGGCCTTTGGAACGCTACATCTCTAACAAACGTCGTAAGTCAATACAAACGGTGTTCAAAACAAGTGCCCTCGGTTTTTTCACTACTGTGTCTTATTCGGCATGTATTCTGCAGATTGTGGCTTTCATTTGCGGTGTCATTCATTCCGGGTTTTTCTCTGACGAGCTACCAAACATCTGGAACGCCATAAGGTAATAAATAGTGTTTTTTGTCCATCCTAATGTGAATTTGTGAATTTTAGATTTTGATCGCATGAAACTAATCTTTCGCATCCATATTCTAATTCAGTCTTAACCTTAAACCCTTTTTAAATGAGTTGTTTAATAGGTTTTATGACCTTAAACCCTCACACTTTGTTGGAACTAGAGACATATATACTCGAGCTCTTCGCTGTTTGATGATTGCTTTTGTTTATTGAACATCAAACTTCTTTACTCCGTTACCTGTTAAAATTTGTTATGTTATTTGGCAGGGATGATGATAAGTGGTGGGTGTTACCAACAATCCTCTTGTTACTCAAGTCAACACAAGCTCGGTTCCTTGATTGGCATGTCGCAAATCTCGAAGTACCGGACTTTTCACTTCTTTGTCCTGATCCAGATACCTTCTGGGCATATGAATCAGGTGCTTGACCATCCAAAGATTAATCAACATCGTTATAAAGAAAGACAAGCAAAAGGTATATCTTATTTTTCATGTAAATCATTTTTAAAAAAGTACAAAGTTCTTCTCAGTGAATAGTTGGGTAAAACAGTTCTCTAGAACATCTGGTTATATTTCTGGTGCTGAATTAGTGTTTTACCAGATGAATGGTAGTTTTAGAAACTAGAGAGAGAGAGAGAGGTTGTAAGTTATGTAATCCTATTAAAAGTTTTGCAACAACATGGAAATTTAGAACACAATGGAGACTAATCCTAAAAGGCTAAAACCTAATAATTTAACTAAAATTTATTTAGTCTTTTGTAACATAAACTGTAAATCGAACACAAATATAGAAAACTAGCAGATCCTATCTGCTTTTTATTTCTTGAAATGAGATGGATGTATTTTTCATCAAACGTATCTTTTTATTTTGAATGTTACGACTTAAACTAAACCTAAATCTGTATTTGACAAACTTGATGAAAGAACAAATTCAAGAATCAAGATGGTTCAACTTCAAACTTCAAACGTTGCTATTTATTTACACTGGATGACGATGGTCCAGAGAACTACAGATACTCCAAAGTTAGTAAAATTGGCCATCCATGGGCTTTAAGTTTAGGCCTTTCCCAGCTTATGTGGGCCGAAACAGAACTCGCATCACGCGTGGCGCGTGAACTTGAGAGTCTGAGAAACACTTGAGCTACAACATTTTTAAAGAGTTTTCGGATTCTCTCTTCCTCTCTCTCTCTCTCATCTGCGACGTTCCCAATTTATCAGAGAACTCAAAATCACCACCACCACCACCAGANTGTTTATTGAACATCAAACTTCTTTACTCCGTTACCTGTTAAAATTTGTTATGTTATTTGGCAGGGATGATGATAAGTGGTGGGTGTTACCAACAATCCTCTTGTTACTCAAGTCAACACAAGCTCGGTTCCTTGATTGGCATGTCGCAAATCTCGAAGTACCGGACTTTTCACTTCTTTGTCCTGATCCAGATACCTTCTGGGCATATGAATCAGGTGCTTGACCATCCAAAGATTAATCAACATCGTTATAAAGAAAGACAAGCAAAAGGTATATCTTATTTTTCATGTAAATCATTTTTAAAAAAGTACAAAGTTCTTCTCAGTGAATAGTTGGGTAAAACAGTTCTCTAGAACATCTGGTTATATTTCTGGTGCTGAATTAGTGTTTTACCAGATGAATGGTAGTTTTAGAAACTAGAGAGAGAGAGAGAGGTTGTAAGTTATGTAATCCTATTAAAAGTTTTGCAACAACATGGAAATTTAGAACACAATGGAGACTAATCCTAAAAGGCTAAAACCTAATAATTTAACTAAAATTTATTTAGTCTTTTGTAACATAAACTGTAAATCGAACACAAATATAGAAAACTAGCAGATCCTATCTGCTTTTTATTTCTTGAAATGAGATGGATGTATTTTTCATCAAACGTATCTTTTTATTTTGAATGTTACGACTTAAACTAAACCTAAATCTGTATTTGACAAACTTGATGAAAGAACAAATTCAAGAATCAAGATGGTTCAACTTCAAACTTCAAACGTTGCTATTTATTTACACTGGATGACGATGGTCCAGAGAACTACAGATACTCCAAAGTTAGTAAAATTGGCCATCCATGGGCTTTAAGTTTAGGCCTTTCCCAGCTTATGTGGGCCGAAACAGAACTCGCATCACGCGTGGCGCGTGAACTTGAGAGTCTGAGAAACACTTGAGCTACAACATTTTTAAAGAGTTTTCGGATTCTCTCTTCCTCTCTCTCTCTCTCATCTGCGACGTTCCCAATTTATCAGAGAACTCAAAATCACCACCACCACCACCAGACCAAATCGCCGCCATGTTCAAACAAGCTTCTCGCCTCCTCTCCCGATCTATCGCCGCCGCATCTTCCAAATCGGTGACGACTCGTGCCTTTTCATCGGAAGTTCCATCGACAATCGATTCGACTTTTGTCGAGTCATGGAAGAAAGTCGCACCGAACATGGACCCGCCCCAGACTCCTTCCGCCTTCATGAAACCTCGTCCTTCGACTCCTTCCTCTATCCCGACGAAGCTCACCGTCAATTTTGTCCTCCCTTACGCATCTGAGCTTAGCGGCAAAGAGGTTTCGTCTTTTTCCATCTTCTTCGATCTTTTTGGTCCCATTTTGTTTATTTTTAGGGATTGATCTATGAGTTTGTTCGTCGCGCTTTTTGTGTGGATACATATGGATATTAGATAACACCTCTTTTGGTTTGTGATTGATCTGTGAAAAAAAATCTCGAACAGCATTTTCGGATTTGTTCCATAATTTGTTACGCTGGTATATGATTCATCTAAAGTTACGCAAATGTGGTTAATTAGGTCTCAGGACCTTTGATTTTGGTTAGATCTGACGGCGCTCAATTTTAGGGTTTTGATTGTGATATCTGAGACTAGCAATTGTTGATTTTTGCGTTTGAATGACAATAGTTATTTATTTTATTTCTGGATGTACCTCTTGGTGACTAAAGTTATACAATCATCTTAGAATTCACAGGTTAACCATGTGCTCACTATCTGAAAATGTTGCTTGTTAGCTTCCTTTTCTCAAGTGAGTTTCTTGTTAGATTCATCACTGATTACTGTAGCCTAGAGGATTAATTTACGGCTTCTATATTCTCCTCTGATCCAATCATTGAAATGGGATATTTGGAATTGTGACTCTTAGGAAAAGGGGTCTGTAATTGAAATTCTATTCATAGAAATGATCCCAAATATAGTGTTCTTCTGGCTTTTTTTTTGTGTTCAGTTACAATCTTCTATTGATATATGATGTTGGTATATGTGTAGACTGAATGTTGATTACAAGGTCTTAATTTGTATGAGTTAATCTCCACAACCAGTTATCAGATACCTTTATTATTGTTATATTATATAGTTTTCAGATTCTCGTAGTTCAAATGAAGATCAGTATTGTTGTAGATAGTGCATTCACTGTGAGTATATCCTCATGTAGAATGCAACAATAACTAATATCTTGCCTGACATATTTGCTGATGCATTTTCCAACTGTCTTGTCGGTGCGCCATCATCTTTGTATTCTAGAGTTTCGTTTCTTATATCTTTAACCATAATTGATTGGTTTCTCTTCATCTACTTGAAGGTCGACATGGTCATCATTCCTGCAACAACAGGACAAATGGGTGTCTTGCCTGGACACGTTCCAACAATTGCAGAGCTAAAACCTGGTATCATGTCCGTCCATGAAGGCGCTGACGTGAAGAAATACTTCCTGAGCAGTGGTTTTGCATTACTCCACGCAAATTCCGTCGCTGACATTATCGCGATTGAAGCTGTGCCACTTGAACACATTGACCCTAGCCAAGTCCAAAAGGGTTTAGCTGAGTTCCAACAAAAACTTACTTCTGCTACAACAGATCTTGAGAAAGCAGAGGCACAGATTGGTGTTGAGGTTCACAGTGCCATCAACGCAGCTCTCTCGGGCTAAAAGAAGGGTTTCTCTCTTCCTTTCTTCCTTCTTTATATCTTCGAAGAAAAAAAAAACTAAATCATTTGGCTTTCAAGTGATTAGTGAAGCCCCTTTTTACAAGAAAGGATGGAATAAACTAGAAATTGATGGTTCTTGTTTAATCGTGTTGGACTTTTGTTTGAATAAATGATTTTGTTTAAAGGGCACAAACCCGGAAAGTGTTTGTTGTGTTCATATCTTTGCACCTTTATTTTTGGGTATGACTTTTGCTGTGTTGAGATACGACGTTGGAACTTGGACTTTTATTTTTTTATTTTTTATTTTTTTTGACAACAGCTTACAATATTGACTCAAACAAGTCAATGCGAAGAAAAATTATTAACAAAAATATCTAAATGTGGAACTGAACGAACATGTCAAGCTAAATTATCCGCTTTACCATTCTGAGTGCGAGAGACATAGACTAAAGAGAAGTAAACTTCTTTTTATCCGCTTGTATGTCCTCCAAATAAGGTATGAAAGCTGGCCACTCGGAAGGCGAAGACACCATCTTCACCAGGTCAGAGCAATCAGTGAGAAAAACGACAGATTGATTGTCTGCTCCAATCATACATCGCATTGTCCAGATAAGGGCCTCGATCTCCGCATGAAGAGGGGAGAGACTTCGACGAAGATTAGATGCTCCCATAGTGGTTTCATCCCCCCTGGGCGAAACACAGAACCATCCTCTACCGGCAAACTGGTCCGTCGCTTTTCATGAACCATCCACAAAGTATAGAAAGCTCGAGGTTGGCCGAGAAAACCTTGGAACTTTGATGCCTCCATCAGAAGATATACCCAAAAAAGGGTGATCCACCTCTTGTCCTACAACCTCTGTCAGAGCCAGAGACCAAGCGTTAGCCTCATCCTTCGCTAACCGCAGTATTGCTACTGGGTTGGAATCTAACTTGGACTTTATCATAAGGATAAGTTTTAACTTATCTTTTAATTTTTTTCCTTTTTTTACAAAGCCAAAAATAGCCCTACGTTTCAGTTTTAAGTGATGTTTTAACAAAAAAAATTTGGACCATTTTTCAGGATCATCTACGTAATTTGGATTTGTTCATCGTAAGAACATCATTAACACTAGATTTAGTATAAGCTGGCTTGAATAAAAGAGCAAACCAAGCTACAGGATCATGCTAATGTCTGGTGACGAGTCTGTGCTCATTTGGCAATTTCTTGGGACGCCGCCACCTCCTCGGCACAAGAGTACGCTCATAAAAAAGTCTTGTTATAACCATCTAACGCTTAGATCAAAGTATTCTAACATAACATAATGTTAGAAATGGTATTGTTCTAAGCTGATTGAAAAGTGGATGGAAACCCAACGCAATGTTTCTTGAGATGAGATGACAAAAGTATATTTCTATGGTAGGAGTAGGATTGAAATTCTCTAAAAAGCAATGGGATCAAAGGATGATCAAGATCGAGGATAGAGGAAGAGACAACTGAACTATATCGAAAGGCGATCTTCTTCCCAAAACTGTTAGGGCAGTGTGTAGGAGGTAGTTGAGATGATCAATTAAAGACGATGGATCTTAGTCTCTCCACAATGAATTGACCTCTCTTCTCTCCGGAAGAGTGGGCTCAGGAGCTGGATACTTTAACTTACGAAATACGAATCATATTGTAGGTGCAAGGACATATCTTTATGATTCCACTTCTCTTTGCGAGCTAGCCCGGTTTTTCATAATAGATCAAATTTCGGAGGGTATCGAGTTCGTGAAGAGATAAGTAAATTAAATTAGTTGATAAATTTAATCCACTTACATACACAAACATACAATATAGGAGAGGTGACTGGGAGAAAACCATAAAAAGGATATGCAAATATTCTGGATCCTTACCAAATACGCCAACATGGTCTGATTCTGACTCTGCGGTCTTAAAGACAGAGCTACGATTTGTCATAATTTAGAGTGGTTGTTCCGCCATGGACAACCTCCTTCGAATGCATTTTCCAGTACGTCCTCCATTCTCTTTGCCAATATCACCTGTTTCCACCATTCATACCAATTTTAGAACTATTCAAAAACATTACAGACCAACCCGATGCAGCTTTGCCAGAGCCCGGTTTTAAGGTTTTTGAAAGAAAACAAGACTTATTGCACAATTCTTTTCTTGTGTTTGGTGGTCAGCGGACTAGTCAGCAAAACGAAATCAGGATCAAATCAAAACCAGACCTCATATGGACCGAACACTGGGCCGGAGTAGCATAGGACAAAATTCTTACCTACAATGCAATACCAAGAACAAGACTAGGATTGAAGTTCACAACTTACCTCCAGACTGGAAAGTACAGCGGCGGGCACTTCAACTAAGTCTTTTGAGTTCCTCTGCGGTAGAATCACTCTCTTAATACCATAACGGTGAGCAGCCAATATCTGTTCATCAATTTAACATGGCCCTCTTAAATATGTTTTTCAACTCAAAATTTTTTCCAAAAGCAATGAAAGATGTACCCAAATTTGGGTTTTTTACTAGATATGAAGCTTCGGGATGCTAGAAGTAGAAGCAGCTTACCTTATCTTTGATGCCACCAACAGGCAGGACGAGACCCCTAAGTGTCATCTCTCCAGTCATGGCTGTGTCTGCTCTTACTCGTTTCTGACTGAACAACGAAACCAGAGCAGTCACCAAAGTCACTCCAGCTGAAGGTCCATCTTTTGGCACTGCACCAGCAGGAAAGTGAATGTGGATGTCTCGACCATCAAGAACATTCATATCCCCTGCAAGTGCCAGCTTGAAATCCGATGCACGGGCTCTTACCTAAAAGACATCAGTACACGATCAGCGAAAGAGTTCTGAAGTATCTTTTTTGTGTTCTGAATAGTAGATGCAGTCGAATAGGAAGATTTAAAAATTTAACGAGTGAAGCTTCAAATGAAGATCTTTACCCATGTAAGAGCTAATTGAGCAGATTCTTTGATAACATCTCCAAGTTGACCCGTTAAATGCATTTCGCCCTTGCCTACCATAGATGTAGCCTCCACGAACTGGACCTCTCCACCAAAGGTAGTCCAAACAAGACCCACAGAAACGCCAGCTGAAGCCACTCGATCAGCAGCTTCACTGTCATCAAACCTTGGAGGCTGCATTGCACCCAACAAAACAGCACAAGGTAAATTTCCACAAAATATGACGTTTGTATCACAACAAAATATCACGTTTGTATCACAACATAACACAACCACTACAGATTATATTCCGTGATACAAATATTTAGAAGTGAACATAGTAGAAAAGAGCTTTACCCCTAGAATTTTCTCAAGCATAGTCTCATCCACCACCATAGCTGAGGGACTCTGGAAGGTACCTTCAATCTCATGATCATTTACACCCATTGGAATAACTTCCATTTCCACTTCGCCTCCCTCCGCCATTCTACCATTAAGCAGAGGAGAGGTAAGTTTCTGCACATCTTTACTCAATGGAAGAGTTTGTTCATGCTCTGCAACCATCACAGCAGCTGCACGAGCCACAGCAGCCAAGTTTCTCTCTAGACTACGAACACCGGCTTCCCTTGTGTACCTCTGAATTATATTCTTTACCATAGCCTATGACGACCATACAAAGGAACTGCATAAGCGCACCATGCGAGAGACAATTGTTGGCAATACATAAAAATAAAATAAAATAATAACTTACCTCAGGAATCTTGAGGAACTCGGAACTAAGCCCATGTTGCTCTAGAACTCGAGGAATCAGATGGCGCATAGCTATCTTAAGCTTTTCCTCTTGCGTATAACCTGGCAACTCAATTAGCTCCATCCTATCTAGAAGAGGCGGTGGAATAGGTTGAACCCTATTTGCAGTGGCAACAAAAACCACCTTTGATAAGTCATATGGGACATTCAGATAGCTATTTTTTCAGTTAAGGTAACCATTGAGTTCATAAAATAGAGTGGCAAACTAAAGCAAGTATAATCTGTGCATCTATGAGAGAAGATGGTTGTTGCCTAAGAGTAGGCGAAAGTACAATTTTTTAAAACTCATGCAAAAAAACTTTCAACAAGCCTAACAATGTTTGGACGCTGGATCTAATATATGTATTGAAGAAGTAAACATGATAGGATACTGATCATTAAAAGATTTGTTCTGCTCTGGATCCAAAACCTCCAGCAGTGCTGAAGCTGGATCACCCCTAACATCCGAGCCTGTTTTGTCAATCTCATCCAACAGCATCACTGGATTGCAAACACCAACCCTCTGAAATCCAAAACATAGAGCGAAACCCTTAGTGATGAAGAGATATCATATCACAAACCATCCATCATGATTGTTATCGAATGGGACACTCACATATTAGAAAAACATCTACACCAGAGTTATGCCAATGCCAATGCCTTTCCGGAAAAGCTAACTAGCAATCATTTTTATGGTCTATAATACTCTATTTCCCTTAAAATTGTCAAGGTTAGAGAGGCAGAGATATCGAACTTATATGGTACAGCTTAGTTCCTTGATTTAAACAAATCCCCAAGGTTCTTTCAGATTTCTTCAGCACAAGTTAGATAGAAAACAAACCACTCACCTTTAACCCATCAATAAGGCGCCCTGGCATGCTTCCTATATAAGTCCTTCTGTGTCCTCTAATGTCAGCTTCATCTTTCACACCACCCAAAGATAAGCGAACAAATTTTCTACCTAATGCAGCTGCAATAGATGATGCCAAAGATGTCTTGCCCACACCTGGTGGACCAACGAAGCACAGAACTGGGCCTCTTGCATCTGGTTTTAGCTGCAATAAATATGAATCAATCAAGATAAAACCAGAAAACTGAAGACGGATCACTGTCAAAAAGAAAAAAACAAACAACAACCTTTCGAACAGCCAGATATTCAATGATCCGTTGCTTGACCTTGGCTAAACCATAGTGATCACTGTCAAGACGTTCTTTTGCAGCTTTTAGATCCAACTCATGTTCTTCGCTTGCCTTCTCCCAAGGAAGATCAGCCAACAGCTCCAGGTAAACTCGTGAACTGTTATAACCGGGTTGCTGAGGTTGCATCTTTTTTAGTCGCCTGCATTAGGAAATGAAAAGGAAAATTACTAGTAATAAATTACGTCCTCAGTTGGTCCACACTCACACAACTATCAGCTATTGTCCTCTAGCACAGTATACCTCAATTCCCTTTGAGCATGCTTCCATATGTTTGATGGCATTCCGGCAGCTTGCATCTTTCTTTCAAGTGCAGCTACATCATCTTCATCATCATCATTGTCGCCAAGCTCCTCTTTAATAGCTCTCATCTGCAGAAACCATTTTCAATTCTCAAGTCATACCTCTGAAGGAGAACACCCTCTCAAATTGACAACAAGAGCCAGAAGAAACCAAACCTGCTGGCGCAAGAGATACTCCTTCTGTGACTTTGACAACTGGCCTTCCACCTTCTGAGTAATTTTCTCTGCCACGCGAATTGACTGCCACAAGTAAACATCAAAATGACTTCAAAATTCCTAAGGGAAAAGTGAGGACAGATACAAGAATATGACAATCAATAGCTAACCTGCAAATGCCGATCAACTAGTTCAGTAGCCTTTGAAAGTCTTACTTTCAGGTCAACTGAATCCAGCATAGATAGTTGCTCTTCAAAACTCATCTCAAAGCTAGCAACAAATATGTCTGCTAGTTTATGGATAGGAACTGTATCCAAAAGAACTTTTGTCCTTCCACCAGTTTTTTGTTTCTGAATCAAGAAGTAATGCATAAGTAACTAATTCAATCACAAATCATCCAGATTCCATGAGATGAAGATTATATAACTGCTCCCATGGAAAGAAAAAAAAAATCCCAAAGAAGAATTTATTTCTTGATAACAGATACCTATAACTTCAGCGTTGTAATCTTGGAAACTCTAATGCTGACGCACAAACGAAAATATGAAGGAGGAACCAAAAACAGACAGCCGTTTAGTTTCACTAAAGTTACCTGCTCAAGCACAGAGACAAGCTCCATAGCTGTGGTTTTAAACTGACGTGACAGTGCTACAAAATCTGAGTCTTGTTGCACTTGCTCCAACTCTGCAGATGGACAGAAAGGAACCAGCTAAAGACATCAAAGGACTACCATGTAGCCAAATGTAATAGAAAAATAAAATCTTATTACCCAAACTGAAATTAGCCAGAAAACAAACTATCAATATCAAACAAGGTCCAACTCAAAATTATTATCTTAGAGAATGTTCAACCTCAAATTTTTCTCATAAGCATAAAATTCTCTATATATTAGGCACAAACAGAGCTAACTGCAGAGATCAATGTGTCATTGATCACAATAGAGGCAGGAAACTAATTTAGTGGGAAAAGAATATATCTATTGCATGTTGAAGCATCGGAATAGATAGGTCCTTACCATGTGATAAGACACGAAATTAGAGAAAAATGTGAACACCAGTAGACAGTAGTCACATAAAAATACAAGAAAAGAAATGTTATATCTTACCTGCCTTTGTCATCTCGAGTGATGTAATCCGCGCAACTGAATATGGTCCTCTTTTTCCAAGCTCTTGAACATTAAACCTGCTCAGACCTTCAAGGACAACCACATATGTAACTCTTCCACTTGGTTTCTCCACCCCTCTTGACAGATGCAGAGCCCGAGCTGCTACTCCCCTATGCATTAGAAAAGAAAAACATCTCTCAGCATATGCTGCGAATCAAACCAAAATAGAAATGAGATCACACATCATTTATTTTTAGGAACTTCTATAACTCTGGAATCACGGCATTCATATCAAATTTACTTAATTCATATTATGAAATCAGAGTCTAACATGAGCAAAAATAAACCAAACCTGGTGTGCCATTGAGCTTCCTGCTGATCTTTAGCATCTGTTGTACCAACTAGAAATTTCAAGCTCCTTTCTCCAGAATCACTTCCAGCACCTAGCCGCACAAGAAATCAAATCAACACAAGATACACCTACTGAATCAAATTCATCCGGTTATCAAAATCATATCGCCAGTACCTGGATTAATCATCGTCCCAATTGAAGAACCCTCAGCATCATCACGAACAGGCAAAATGCCAATTAAACCCTTCTCTTCTTTCTGCCATAGCTCTTGCTCCACCAGTGTGACGCTAAATTTTGAGAAACAAGCAAACCAAAATCGATTAGGGTAATCTAAATGTTGTGTAAGCTATAACGATCGATCAATACCACACAGAATTAACCCTAACTCAATAGATTTTAGCACTACACGATCTTTTGGAACTGATTCGAAAACAAAACATGTAGGAAGAAGAAGAAGGTGATGATCGAAGCGTAAGAGAGTCGTGTGGTACCTGCTATGAGAAGTACAACGGATTCGAATAATGGCGCCAGGCAAGAGAACCTTGTTCCTGAAAGGAAGAATCGCTAACCTACTCGGTAGCTCCACGGTTTCCGCCATTAACGTCTTCTTCGAGAGAGATTGATTTTGATCGTCTCTTCTTCTTTATATTATAAACACACCGACTCTTTTCTTCGTCTACATTATATGAGTATCTGTTTTTATTTCTTTTATTATTAATACATATTTTTATGAAATTTGTATTTACGTCCTTATATTAGTATCTTTATTGAAATAATTACCCTTACTATTTATCTTTTATAATAAACCATTTTCTTGAAATTCGTTTTTACTTTGTCCTCATTCAATAGTTCAGATTTTATTAGTAAATTGAGAAATGAGGAACTGTATTTTTTAACCAAGAAAAAAAACATAAGACGGTTCTTACAAAACTTTTAATTTAGGTTCAATATTTTTATCAATATTGTAAAACAAATAATGTTTAGACAAATAATCATCTTTCATTTTTAAGATTTAAAATTAGAACTGTGGACATACCACATTCATAAAAAAAGTTGGTACAGTATATTCAAATTATTTAGACACATATGATAATTTTACAGTATATTCAAACTATTATATACGCCCAACGTAGATAAGACAATTTTTTTTTCCAAAACTAATTGATATTTTTTCACTAAGATGAAATAGTTGTAAAATATATATAAAAAAATTGCTTTATGCTAAATTATATTTTACTAATAAGATCTTATTCATTTTAATTAACATTAAATGTGATTTTAGTTTCTATTTTTGAAAAAAAATTTATTTATAATTATATCACGGCTATCTAATCGTTTTTCTTTTGTTTTTTTTGTCAACAAAAGATTAGCTCAAATGAGCCAATGAGGTGCGAAATTGTTTACAAACAAAACATGGTGCGAATAACCACGCGCTTGACGTGCCAGTGAATCTGCAATTACATTTGTATTTCTAGAGATAAGAGATAAAGAAAAAGACGAAAATTCTTCCTTGTCAATATTGATGTCGTCCAGGTACGCCGAGAAAGCTGGCCAGTCCGCAGGAAAAGACACCATTTTCACCAAGTCTGAACAGTCTGTGAAAAACGCCACGTCTCTGAAGTCATGTCTGATCATGCATCGCATCGCCCAAATAAAAGGTTCTACTTCAGCATGTAAGGGAGAGAGACTCCGTCGGAAATTAGTAGCTCCTCTAAACAGTGTCGCGTCCTGGAACGATGAGCAAACCCATCCCGCCCCAGCGAGCGGGTCACCCGCTTTCCAAGATCCGTCGACAAAACATCGATGTCCCATAAAAACCGTAGGAAGAGTTGCGGTGGCACCCCTCTGTCGGGGGTCTGGAACGAGAATCGGGGAGGTCGAATCCGTAAGATCACTCTCCACCTGAGCTTGCTGCCACGACAAGGCCTCACCTTCCGCGACCAAGACAATATCCTGAGGGTTCTTAACAATATTCTCATAAACCCGTGCATTCCTTGCTTTCCAGATATACCACATAAGCCATGGAAACATTGAAACCTAAGACGCTGGGTTATCTTTGCCCAGAAAATGATCGACATTTGCATATACGGACTCTGTGGGAAAAGCAATGGCCCCCACCAGTACGTTTGCTAAAGCCCAAACCTGTCGAGCCGAGGGACAAACAAAAATGGCATGATTTATCGTTTCCTCCTCCGCGCCACACCGGGCACAACCCAAATCGCAAGCAACATCCCGTCGTCCCAAATTTGCTGAAACCAAAATACACCCTGATAAAACTTGCCACATAAAATGTTGAATTTTTGGTGGACAACGAACCCGCCAAACATCGGCCAGGAGGGAGGTAATCTCTGGGCCACAACCAGATGCGTGGAAAGGGCCAGCAACTTCTCGAAAGCCAAATGGTAACCAGACTTAACTGTATATTTACCGTTTTTTCGTAAAATGCCAACCTAAGTGGTCGTCGCTCTGATTGGTCCCTAAAGGTAATGCCCTTATCAATGCAACATCCTGTGTATCAAAATGCTCGTTAAGCATATCCAGACACCAAGTATTTGTTCGACGATCAATTAAGTGAGTCAATTGGAGATTGGATCTTTAAAAGGACCCTTAGATAAAGCTGGTCTCGGGAATTGAGCCGGTATCCAGGGATCATTCCATACTAAGATGGAGTCCCCGAAGCCAACCTTTTTAATAATGCATTTATGTACCAGAGAGCGAACTGAACAAATACTCCTCCACCCATACGATGGAGAATAAGACCGAATTGGATCCAATGGGTGGGTATTCCTATAGTACCTGCCCTTAAAAACTCTGGCAAACAGCAAATCCGGAACCTCAAGCAGTTGCCATAATTGTTTAGCCAACAAAGCGGAATTAAAATCGTCTACATTCCTGAATCCTAACCCTCCAGTTACTTGTTAACACAAAACTTATCCCAAACTAACCAATGCATTCCACCTTACTGCCTATTGGAACTCCACCAAAAAATTTCCACTGCTATCTAATCGTTCTCATGTTGGATTTAATCTGTTTGTAATTCCGCTGTTTCTATAGTTTATAATTTTATATGTCCATTTGTTTTATCACTTATAAATTTGTCTTTGTAGCTTTAACAGTTTTAAGGGGAAAAGAAAGTGTCAATCGAAAAGACGAGGGATGAATTTGATATTATGAGGAAATAGTGAAATACCGATACTTGATTTTAAAATATTATCAGTAATGAGTTCGTTCATAGCCGTTGGATCATTCGGATAAGATGGGAGAGACAAAACGAGTGGCATCAGGGGAGCGGGAGTATTGGGTCCCATTCTTGTAATAATGCCACGTGTCAGATAAAGATAAGGTAATAGCTGGGGGAACTCAAAAGTCTACGTGTTATATCCACAGCTACTCGCTACGGTCCATACCGTATTCCAAATACATATACGCGTCCAGGTGTTTATTATTATTATTATACTTTCTTCTACAAATTACTTGTAAATTTTTTTTTGTATTTTATCTTCTTCTTCTTCTTTTTTGTTCTGTCTGTATTGTACGTCACTGAATTATTTTTTATTTTCTTTATTCGAAATAATTTGGATGACGCAATTGCATTACGTATGTAGCATGTAAAAACAGAAACAACAAAATGTGGAAATATATAGTCTCAAATGTTTTGCAACGAATTTTTTTTTTTTAATGTAGTTTTCGTGGGCCTCTCGACCACAAGGGAAAGTAAATATAAAAAATAATTGGGCCTCTTTGTAACAAATTAACAATGAGCTACCCATTCAAATTCAATGAACAGAGCCTGCATTTTTTTTGGTTTTACAAAAAGGAAATGCTAAAAAAATATTATCTAGATTAGATAAGTTCTTCATGCAAAATATTTGATTAGAAATGCAAAACTTTTGTTATATAAGTGCAACGTTTTTTCTAGATTAGACAAGTTAATCTAGAAACAAAACACTAACAAGTAAAAAATATGTGTCTCTATAGAATTAAAGAGCAATAAATAATGAGACAAATGCATGAGCCATTTCTTTATATTTTCCACGTTGGCCGTCTCGGCTCTCAACCATCAACCTCGTCTTGACTAAATCCAAATCCAATGGTCCAAACTCCAAAGCATAATGCACATGTGGTTCATTAATTGCTATGGATGTTTGCTAGATTTTATGATTATCACGAACACGTACGATTCTATATACTTTTGCATGATTCGGCGTCCAAGCGATCACTATTTTCCTTCGTTGCTGATTGCTGAGGAAGAACACTCACGTGTTGTTTATGTGGCCTGTGGACTTTCAGCCTTTTCCATTATTAACCCTCCGGTCCAGTGATCCATTTTTGAAAATACATATGTACTCATATTTTCGTTACATAAACCATTGTTGTATTTTCTTTATCGTATTTTTGTTAATATAAACCATTGTTGTATTTGTAATTTCATTGATAATAATATTGTATATTCATATCAACAAAGTGTTTTAGATGTTAAAAAAAAATGTAATAGATATGATCACACAAAAATGAAGTAAGGAATGAAGATTGGGGAAAAAAGAGGATGAAGAGTTCACGTGTTACTTTACCTCTTCGAAACCAAAAATCAAACATAAACAAACAACAACCAATAAGAGAATGGTTTATTNATTTTCCTTCGTTGCTGATTGCTGAGGGAGAACACTTACGTGTTGTTTATTTGGCCTGTGTGGACTTCGCCTTTTCCATAATAAACCCTCCGGTCCAGTGATCCATTTTTGAAAATACATATATATATACTCATATTTTCGTTACATAAACCATTGTTGTATTTTCTTTATCGTATTTTTGTTACATAAACAATTGTTGTATTTGTAATTTCATTGATAATAATCTTGTATATTCATATATATCAATAAAGTGTTTTAGATGTTAAAAAAGAAGTAATAGATATGATCACACAAAAATGAAATAAGGAATGAAGATTGGGGAAAAAAAAAGGATGAAGAGTTCACGTGTTACTTTACCTCTTCGAAACCAAAAATCAAACATAAAGAAACAACACCCAATAAGAGAATGGTATATTCCACCCTTAAATAACAGTATAACGTGTTATAAACTTATAACCACATTTAGTGGATCTAATGGTCATTGACCTAATATTCTCTCGATTTATGGCTACACACCAAATTAATCTTATAGTAGACGATGTCTTCATGTTGCTTTTTTTTCCCCCACAAATTACTAGTAGTTACTAAGTTTGTATGTCTTCATAAGATTGATTGTCATAAAGCTATTAGATTTGTAGAAAGATGATACCTACATAGTGTGAACATGAACACACTAAGAACATGTTCTCCTTATGATATAAGAACATGTTCTTCTTAGGATATAAGAATCCGTTCTTCCTACGATTATAAATGTACATTCTAGTAGTTTCCTTATATAGAATCCACTGTATCCCTATAAATAGTTTGTAACTAGGTCATTATTATTCAAGGAATGAGAATCTCTCCTTCTCCTCTATTCTAACCTAGCCGTTCTCTCTTTCTCTCTTTCATTCTCTCTTGATCATTCTATCTCATTCTCTATTCTTCTCATACTCTTTTGTAATTCTTACATGGTATCAGAGCAGTAACGCTCCTATTCTACAAAATCTCAGTTTGTTTTTATTCCGCAACCAGATTCAGATCTAAGATCCCATCATGGATCTCAGCAAAACCCTAATCATCCCTGTTACACTCAAAGGTGGGAACTACTTGCTATGGGCAAGAACCACAACGACAGCACTGTGCGGTCGCGGGCTCTGGAAGCACATTAAGAGCAATGAAGCTGTGAAGGAGACGACGACCAAACAAGAAGGAAAGGAGATCGTTGTGTGTGACAACGACAAGTGGTTCCAAGAGAACCAAAGTGTTTTAGCCTTCATCCAAAATTCGTTGGATGCTCCGATTCTTGAGTCTTACTCATATTGTGAGATAGCTAAGGATCTTTGGGATACCCTACAGAATGTGTTTGGTAATGTCCCAATCTGAGTCGTGTGTTTGAGGTATTGAAAGCAATTAACAATCTCAACGAGGAAGACATGGAGTTTACTAAACACTTTGGGAAGTTCAGATCTCTTTGGGCAGAGTTAGAAATGTTAAGGCCTAACTCGGTGGATCCAGTGGTTCTAAATGAACGCCGTGAACAAGACAAGGTGTTTGGCTTGCTCTTGACATTGAATCCGTCATACAATGATCTCATCAAACATATTCTTCGTTCGGACAAGCTTCCAAGTCTTGATGATGTGTGCAATCAAATTCAAAAGGAGCATGGTTCCATTGGTTTGTTTGGAGCAAAAGGTGATCTTATCACAGCCAACAAAGGAGAGGTAGCTGTTGCAAACAAGGGCTACTATAGAAATGATGGAAAGAACCGGCTCATATGTGATCATTGCAAGAAGCCTGGACATCTTAAGGAGAAATGTTGGGCTCTTCATCCACATCTTCGCCCGAGAGGAACTAATCCAAGAGCGAATCAAGCGAGTGGATATGGTGAAACACAAGCTCTGATGGTTCCTCAAATCACTGAAGGAAACGGATCAGCGTTAGCAGCCTCCTCGGAGTTGGTGAGAAAATCTGACCTCGATGCACTCATCAAGGCTCTAAAAGAGTCTTCTGGTAACGCCTATCTTACTCTCAATGCTATGAAACCTCTTATTGTTGATTTTGGAGCCTCTCACCATATGATTAGTGACTCTAAGCTAATTAGAGATATAAAACCGGCTTTAGGAAATGTGATCATAGCCAATGGAGATAAAGTATCTATTGAAGAAATAGGAAACTTAAACTTGTTTGAGAAAACATCTAAAGCTTTTTATATGCCTGGCTTCACCTCTAATTTGTTATCAGTTAAAAGGACGACTAATGATCTTAATTGTTATGCAATATTTGGCCCTAATGATGTTTATTTTCAGGATATTAAAACAAGTAGAGTGTTTGACAAAGGAACCACTAAAGATGATCTTTATGTGCTTGAGGATTCAAACCTATCTACTTTCCTTTCGTCATGTTTTAAATCAATAATTGATAAGGCTAATAGTTCAGTGTGGCATGCTAGACTTGGTCATCCCCATTTTTGTGCTTTGGAACTTTTGTTGCCTAGTATTTTGTTTAAGAATAATGATTGTGAAGCTTGCATCCTTGGTAAACATTAAAAAACTGTTTTTCCTAAGTCCTCAACCATATATGAGCATTGTTTTGACTTAATTCATTCTGATGTTTGGACTTCACCTTGCTTATCTCGTGAAAATCAAAAATATTTTGTTACTTTTATTGATGAAAAATCAAAATATACTTGGCTAACCTTGCTTCCTTCTAAGGATAGAGTTCTTGATGCTTTTACAAACTTTCAAAACTATGTGACTAACCATTATAATGCCAAGATTAAAATTTTGAGATCAGATAATGGTGGGGAGTATACAAGTCATGCGTTCAAACAACATTTGGCCAAACATGGGATTGTTCACCAAACAAGTTGTCCTTATACACCCCAACAAAATGGCGTAGCTGAAAGGAAGAATAGACATCTTATGGAGGTTGCTCGATCTATGATGTTCCACACAAATGTACCAAAGAAGTTCTGGGGAGATGCTGTTGTAACAGCATGCTACTTGATCAATCGAACTCCAACAAAAATACTGAGTGATATCTCTCCATTTGAAGTACTTAACAAGATTAAACCGTCTATCAATCACTTATGTGTATTTGGATGTGTGTGTTATGTCTTAAAACCAGGTGAGCAGCGTGACAAGCTTGACGCTAAGAGTGTCAAGAGCATGTTTATTGGCTACTTAACTACTCAAAAGAGATATAAGTGTTATGAACCTGAAGCTAGGAGGGTTCTGGTCTCAAGGGATGTGAAGTTCTTAGAATCTAAGGGATTCTATGATACAAGTAATTGGGAGGACTTGAAAGATCTCCCCTACTCTTCATCAGATAGAGCAGACAATCTCTGCATTCTTTTTGAAAGGCTTGGAGTTGCGAATAATCAACATCAACCTTGTTGTTCTCTAGATGAAACTGATAGTCCTCATAGTCAAGAAGCAGATGATTATGATAAAGCTGAAGATGAACTGAACAATCTAGGTGAAGAATGTGTATCTGAGGAGGATGATCTTGCTTCCGGGGGAGAAGAACCTAAATTAGAGGAAGAAGATCATGTGGAAGAACATCCGACTCAGGTTGAGGCTACAGAGGTTGAGGCTACAAAGGATGAGGCTATTGAAGTTATTCCCCTCTGACGAAGTGAAAGACTCAAGTCTGCTCCTAAGAACTGGAAAAATCCTCGCATCTTCTACAATAGTCAGGCGGTTTCTCACCCTATACAAGCTGTATGCACTCTAGCACATTTTCCTGTTGAGCATCAAGTGTTTCTCACTCAAATTGATCAGCACTGGATTCCACAAAGTTATGAGGAAGCTAAAGAACATAAAGTTTGGCGTGATGTGGTCGGAGATGAGACTAATGCAATGGTGAAAAATCACACATGGGACGAAGCTGATCTACCAAAAGGGAAGAAAGCTGTGACATCTCGATGGATATTCACTATAAATTATAAGAGTAATGGGGAGATAGAACGATATAAAGCCAGGCTTGTAGCAAGAGGGTTCACTCAAACTTATGGAGAAGACTATTGTGATACATTCGCTCCAATGGAAAAACTTCACACGGTAAGAGTAGTGCTCTCATTAGCTACTAATCTATCTTGGGAATTGTGGCAGATGGATGTGAAGAACGCGTTCTTACAAGGAGAACTAGAAGATGAAGTCTATATGAGACCACCACCAGGACTTGAAGACACTATTGGTCCCGGAAAGGTGTTTAAATTAAAGAAAGCAATATATGGGTTGAAACAATCACCAAGAGCTTGGTATCATAAACTCAGTTCAACACTGATGGAAAAAGGATTTAGAAGATCAGAAGCTGATCACACTCTTTTCACTTACCCAAGCCAAAGAGGTATTATAGTCATTCTTATATATGTTGATGATATTATCATCTCCGGGAATGACAAGGTAGGTATTCAAGATACCAAACTCTATCTTAAATCAGTTTTTGATATCAAAGATCTTGGAGAACTAAAGTACTTTCTT
>NC_025702.1:849407-878961 GCF_000633955.1 Camelina sativa | reverse complement strand
TGATGGAAAAAGGATTTAGAAGATCAGAAGCTGATCACACTCTTTTCACTTATCCAAGCCAAAGAGGTATTATAGTCATTCTTATATATGTTGATGATATTATCATCTCCGGGAATGACAAGGTAGGTATTCAAGATACCAAACTCTATCTTAAATCAGTTTTTGATATCAAAGATCTTGGAGAACTAAAGTACTTTCTTGGGATAGAAGTTTGTCGTTCTGAAGAAGGACTCTTCTTGTCGCAAAGAAAGTACACACTTGATCTTTTGAATGAGGCAGGTAAACTTGGATCAAACCAGTTGAAACTCCACTTGAAGAAGACTACAAGGCTGGTCGTAAGGGGGAGCTGAATGATGCTCCTTTCGAAGATGTAAAACAGTATCGACAGTTGGTAGGTAAGCTTATTTATCTCACCATAACACGACCTGATATATGCTTTCATGTGAACCAGGTGAGTCAACATATGCAGAAGCCAACATTACATCATTGGAAAATGGTGAGCCGAATACTCAAATATCTCAAAGGATCACCAGGACAAGGCATATGGATGGGATGTAATGGATATGCAGAGCTGGTAGGATACTGTGATGCAGATTATGCTAAGGATCATGAAGATAGACGCTCAACATCTGGTTATTGCACGTTTGTTGGAGGAAATCTTGTCACTTGGAAGAGTAAGAAACAAAAGGTGGTATCTCTCTCAAGTGCATAGTCTGAATACAGGGCAATGAGGAAGCTCACAACCGAACTCATGTGGCTCAAAGCTCTCTTGAAGGATCTAGGCATCGAGACTCCAAAGCCAATCACAATGCACTGTGACAATGAAGCCACTATTCATATTGCATCAAACTCAGTATTTCATGAAAGGACGAAACACATAGAAGTGGACTGCCACAAAGTCAGAGAACAAGTTCAGTTAGGAGTTATCTTGCCATGTCACACCAAGAGTTCTGAACAACTGGCAGACATTTTCACCAAAGCAGCGAGTCCCAAGGTTTGCGAGTATATACACTCCAAACTTGGACTTATGGACCTAACCAGGCCACCGATGAAGACCCTAAGCTATTGACTCCATACTCTTTTTCCCTTAGTATGTTTTTGTCCCAAATGGATTTTACATACTAAGGTTTTTAATGAGGTGGGTGTTCATAGTTTCAAGCTTAACCTTTGTTCCAAATAGTTAAGCTTGAAGGGGAGTGTGAACATGAACACACTAAGAACATGTTCTCCTTATGATATAAGAACGTGTTCTTCTTAGGATATAAGAACCCGTTCTTCCTACGATTATAAATGTACATTCTAGTAGTTTCCTTATATAGAACCCATTGTATCCCTATAAATAGTTTGTAACTAGGTCATTTTATTCAAGGAATGAGAATCTCTCCTTCTCCTCTATTCTAACATAGCCGCTCTCTCTTTCTCTCTTTCATTCTATCCCATTCTCTATTTTTCTGATACTCTTTTGTAATTCTTACACATAGAGTGCTACATAGCCGATATGAGATGAGCTGTTAAAGATCAATAACTACTTTAATTGTTTAGATTCACCGTTTCAGTTGATGTGAATCCGATACCTTGTCATTTTTAATCTAGGTAATTTATTAAATTTTGATGTTCATTTTGTTTTTCAGTTTAAGTAAATTACTATATTTCCATGTTTTTAAGATCACCAAAACATTTCAGATTTTCGATCTATATTTATTTCGAAATGTCCATAACAAGTGAAATCAGCCCCTCTTCCCACCGTCGAGATTTAAACTCGTGTTACTGAAGAAGTTTTTCTTGAGCTGATCTTCAGTTCAGCTACTTTAGGGGTTATAAGTTACCTTGACGTTGCTTGTTTGATATGAAAATGATTCACATATATGCAACAACAAAAAAATAAACAAAGAAGTTAGTATTTGTCTTTCAAGTTCCACCAAATGGACGATGTCCCTTGTTTGTCTCGGGAATCATTAATTAGTCTTTGGAAATACAAAAAAAAAAGTTGGTCCAAAAATAACATTATCAAATTAATTGACCATATAAAAGAGAAAGTAAATATATTGTATAGAGACAACACATAAAGATGATCAAGATTTTCGGATCCATTTGATGATGATGATGAGGATGAGGATGATGAAGATGAGAATCCATATTATATAAAAATGAAACACAAATTGAGGAAGAGTATTGATTAATTAGTTTGGTGTTTCTTGAAAGCTACAATATGGCTAATTCCGAAACCTTTTGATTTTATATATTCCATGAGGTGATAGAAGGCACAAAGTTTATACGAAACGCTAATTTCTTTTTTTTTGGCTTTGAATGGAAAAACAGAAAAAGCAGTTCACCCTTTCATGTAGTTTTCTTATCATTAAGTTACTATTCAAGATTTTTTTTTATTTTTAAAAATTATTACAGTTCATCTGTGTGGATTTTTTTGTTTTTTTGTGGTAAATGCAGGAGAAATACATACAGATCTGATCTACAGCTTTTTTGATGTTGTTCACTTTTGATCTGCACTTGAACAACCAAATATTTGATCTACTTTTATTTTGCTTGATCTGCTTGAACTACCTAATCTGCTCTACATGATATGTCTTCTCCGTTCAAAACCTTTGATTACAACAAGAAACTAAACTTTATTGTCTTGTTATTGCTGTATCACAGACAAATTGTGTTTGATAGACACCATATGTAATGATCTTTATTTTTAGCCAAATGAACAAATTGGAATTGGCTTTGTTGATCTAATTTTCATGTAATTAAACTCCGAAGAGAGATTTTATTGGTCATCAATAATAAAGAACCAAATACTAACCTTACCATTCACATGTTACCACTCACACATGTCACCATTATGCATTAAATTGGACCGGTAATTTTACTCTTATTGTTAAGAATTGTAATATTTTTGTATATATTTAGGTTCTTACGTGAGAGTGAAACCATGACCCAAGGCACAAGCCACACCTTTTGGAGGAAGAAGAAACAAACAGCCAAATAAAACTTTTCATAAAACTTTTTTTGTTTTGTCAACCAAAAACTTTTCATAAAACAATAATACAAAATTGACTCTTCTTTTGTACTACTTCTCAAAGTCTCAACAAACAAAGATGGGCTCATTAAACAGTAACAATAAAAATGAAAAATAATGAATCGATAGGCTCAACATTCAAAACAACCTTCATGATATGGTAACCAGCTTTTAATAAACAATTTTTTTAAGCAATCATAATTAGTTTTATTAGTCCATAAGGAAAATTGACTTAGACCAAATCATGTATTGGCTCAAGAGATGTTATTCCTTATAGCACCTCCAATGGTCCTCTATTTTTTTCTTTATAATAGAGATCCTCTATAATAGGGATGAATTTTACTCCAATGATCCTCTATTTTCACCTCTAAAATAGAAATTGCTATTTTTTCCTCTATTTATAGAGGAACTCTATTTTTTCTTAGACCATCTCTAATGGTTTTCCCTATTTTTTCCTCTATAATAGAGGTGAGTTTTACTCCAATTGTCCTCTATTCTCACCTCTATAATAGAGTTCCTCTATTTATAGCTATAATAGAGTTCCTCTATTTATAGAGGAATCCTTTGTAAGAAAAAATAGAGTTCCTCTATAAATAGAGAAAAAAATAGCAATCTTTATTTTAGAGGTGAAAATAGAGGATCATTGGAGTAAAATTCACCCATATTATAGAGGATCTCTATTATAGAGAAAAAAATAGAGGACCATTGGAGATGCTCTTACAAAGGGTTTCTCTATAAATAGAGGAACTCTATTATAGAGGTAAGAATAGAGGACCATTGGAGTAAAACTCACCTATATTATAAAGATCTCTATTATAGAGGAAAAAATAGGGAAAACCATTGGAGATGGTCTTACATCAACGTTTTTGCCTACCTGTCTAGCTCTTTTTTTTGTTTTTTTTTTTTGACAAACAAGATCTTACTTTCATTCAACTTATTAAAGTAGCATTACAAAGGGTGAAAGAGTTCAAAGCAGAGCTTGAAAAAGAAACATAAGCAACAGAGATAAAGGTAAAGAAGTCGACAATCATATCCAAGAGGTGTTGGAGATTTGAGCAGAGGAGCAACAAATCACAATCTAACTCTAGGTGAGTCAACGCCACATTCGCTGAAACAGTGGGAGTGTGGTAGATGGTCCTTATCATTAAGACATTGGGACGTTGGGAGGACTTCCGTAGCCGAGAGACAAGAGGGTTTAATCTGTTCAGTGGCAAGGAACAGGATGGATGTGGGGTTGAGGTCGGGCATGGTTTGCTTGAGAAGGTTTCGGTAACCACACTCCATGGAGCAAAGGTCATAATGCTGAGACTCTTCAAGCTTTGATAAGGGGAAGGACACCTCCTGAATTTGTTGATATGATCTTGACAAGGTTTGGAGTGCAGGGAAGGTGTGAGAAGAAGAGTGGGAAGGTGTCGGTAACCTTCTCTTCTTGAAGAGAAGATCATAATGCCGATCTTCCTAGAGTTTCCAGTTTCAGCACAGCTAATGCAGAGATACACTTGATATAGTTCCGGGGGCAGCTGAAGCAGAGAGGTTAGATTCAAGAGGAACCGGTAACCACCGCAGCTCAGTAGAGGCGGGGTCATAATGCCGGTCCTCATCAATCTTTGGCAATCAAAGGTAAAGACTCTAACCAATTCTAAAGGCAGGGTTCTCAAAGCAACTTCGCCACAACAAAGCATCAATGATTGATTATATTTCAACTGCATTCTTCAGACAGTTGATTCTATAAATCGGCACAAAGATAAGCTACGGGACGACGAGAGAAGCTTTGGAACAAACCTGGATCGATGAAGAACGGAGATTAGGTCTCGGGATCTTATCAAGATCTTACACAAATCCAGCGTTAACACAGAGCTCCTGTTCAACTGCAGCCAAGCAAACCACTTGGTGAGGGGATCTGGATCCGAGGAACATAGAGATGACAAGGTTGACTTCAAGGGGAATATGTGACAAAGACGATGAACAAGATTATAAGGGCGGTCTGGGGTCTCGAATTTGTCGTTGAGGGGTTGGAGACTCGTGAGAATCACCTCACTGAGAGAAACCACCGGTAGAGACGGAGGGAGGGGGAGATGGTGAAGCTGAAGCATTGCCGGAATTATTGAGGGGGTCGCGGTGAACTTCCAGTACGTTCACCGTTGAAACAGACCGAAACTAGACTTAAAAGGCAGAGCAGAGGACGAAGGAGAAGAAACGGCTTCCCAGCGGCACCGATCGGAACCGACGCCGCCCGATAGAAGATTATCGGGAGTTGTGCAAGGGAGAGAAACGGCTGCCTACCTGTCTATCTCTTGCCGCCACATTTCTACTTCTACATCTTTTGTCTATATACACACCCAAAAAAAAAAAATATATATATATATATATATATACACATATCTATTGTGTCTGTGTGTATGGTCCATTCTCATCTTACTTCTTATTTGTGTAGAGTCTAATATTCTAACATCTATCATTCCTACTCACTATAATCCTTTTAAATACTGAGTGTAATTTTCATTCCAAAATACATGTTATTTAATTTTAATCTGATTTTGTATTCTCAAAAAGATCATTTAAACATAAAAATTAGATAAATTTACAATTATAACTCTATGGATTACATTATGTTGGTCCGTACAGAGATATATTTTTGAAAAATGTAATAATAGTAAACAATAATACTAAAAGAACTCTAATTTATGTATGATTCGATGTTTTGATTTTGATGTTAACTCGCATAAAACATGGTATGGAATGTAGCTATGACCATATGATATACACGTACGTATATGTTTATATATATCCTTCGTTTTGAAGAAGAAGGAAACGACTTTTTTGGTTGAGAATGTGAAATTGCACAGTGTGGAGCATTATTATTGTTACTCATGAGGAAACGTGAAGGTGGCCAAAAGAGATAATTTTCAAAAACCCTAATTAAAGAAAAATAATGATGTCCAATTGTGTATTTTGCATCTAATCAAATCTACACCTTTGAATATTGACTCTTCTTCTTTCCACTTTTTTTTATTCTTTAATTTCTATTTAACATAAAATAATTTCCATCTTTTATCATCAAATAAGTCACCATTTTCTCACCATAAGGCTAAAGTTGCACCTATATAGGTGTGTACGATAGAGATAAACATAAGATAGAGAGTCTTCTAGACTTCTAATTAAGTTACTAGAACATTTCTTACCATACATAGGATACGTATATTTTTTTTGTTTTCACAAATGAAATATATATTAATTAAAAATGGTCATTATAGGATACGTATATTGTTTGTTGTTTTACCTTCACCAAATTATCCTCACCCTATATATACACTAAGAGCAAGCCCATTGGTTTTACCTTTTGGGATGTCTCTTATTTTTTAAATAATAAATTTTTAAAAAAATAATGTTTTAATCGTAATTATCAATAGATATAGGTCTGTCCCCAAACCTTTTTAGATACGTAGGCCATTTTTATAAGAAGAACATGAGAGATATTTTTAGTCCAAAAAAATAGAAAAATAATGAATAGTGGCTTAGAACATTTTTTTTAGTTTTTGATGTAGAACTAATCTTGGCTCAGTTCTAAGGTGATGTGACAAGCTGTAAATGGATACAATTTTTTGCAAACAATTTTTCACAAATTAAAAGAGGATATGATTGAGAATATATAGAATAAATTTGGACATTAAACTATATATTAATTAAATAAAATGTTTGTGTGCTTTAGTTAAGTAATATGTTTTTTTTATCTTTAATGTTTTTGTTGTTTCATAAAAATTTGGTATTGTATTTTGAATTTTAGTAAAAGTTTTATAAGTTTGCAATTTAAATGTTATTTTATAATTATAATATGTAAAAATATTATATTATTAAATCTTATGATCTTAAACATGTTCTCCCAATAACTAACTTCTTAACAAAAGTTCTTAACTACTGATCTTATATTATTTTTACAATATTTATACTCTAAAAACACCCTAAACTGTTCTCCCTATAAAGATTTATACCCTTAGGCCATGTTTATAGGGAGAACACATGGGGTGTTCTTAGGCATTTTAAAAATGAAAATAATTGAATAGTGGACTTAAGATCAGACTCACTGATCTTATTCTAGAACTGTTCTTGGGCCTGATCTTGTGTGACGTGTCTCTTTCGGATTGGTTGAAAATATATGGAATAAATTTGGACATTAATCTATGTATTAATTAAATAAAATGTTTGTCTTGTTTAATTAATTAAGTAATATGTTTGTTTGTTTTTTTTTAAACTTTTATTTACAATGTTTTTTTTTGTTTCATAAAAATATGGCATTGTATTTTGAATTTTAGTAAAAGTTTTATAAGTTTGCAATTAAAATGTTATTTTATAAATTTTTATAATTGTAATATGTTTAAGAATATTAATAAACATTATATTATTAAATAGTATTAAACATTCTTAAATTTTTTATTAAACATTAATCTATGTATTTATTAAACATTCTTAAATTTCTATAAGAATATTATATTATTAAATATTAAGATCTTAAACATGTTCTCCCAATAACTAACTTTTTAACAAAAGTTCTTAACTACTGATCTTACATTATTTTCACAATATTTATACTCTAAGAACACCCTAAACTGATCTCCCTATAAACATGCACTTACAGACACTGAAACGTGTCAATAATTCATTGGATACGTTGTGTTTTGTTTTGTTTTTCCTTTTCCTTTTCCTTTTCCTTTTCTTCATTAGCTCCTCTCTCCCCATACGAACAAGAAAAAACTATTCGCATAAATCGATTTATCAAAATCAAGGATCATGGAATTGGGGTTTTCTCGGGAGTGAAGGATGATCCAGAAAAGAACTTTCAAAGGATTGATTTGAACAAATCATGTGGCTTTCTTTCTTGAGACCTAGAGATCGATTCTCCTTAGCCGAACTCAGGTTTTGTTTTGATCGGTTTTTTTTTTTTTAATTCTGGGTTTATTATGTATTTATCTCTACTATCCTGCAACCTTGTTCAACATTCAATTGCGATTAATTTCTGTTTCGTTTGATTGTGACTTTGATCCTTGTAGTGGTAATGCATGCGTACAAGTTTTTTAATCTTCTGTTGGTGTGAGTGATTATCACTATACGGTTTCAGTTTCATTATAATCTATTATCTATTTGTAGATTTCAGCTTTGCACATCTAGTGGATTTTGTACTTGATTTTGTAGAGAAACAACTTTTTCGCTTTGCATTGACAAAGAAAACGTACGACCATGGTTCTTGTTTCTTTCTTGTTTATCACTATGTTTGGTTCTTGTCTCTGAATCGTTTCTATGAAATCCTATGTTTTAGTTTACAATATTAAGTCTAATGGAAAAGAGAAAAGAGTTGAGTGATGTTCAGTTGGTTCTTGTTTTAAGTCTACTTTGAATCTTGTTTGGTTCAGTTTTAAGTATTGTTTGGTTATGTTTAATTGCCTTTTGTTTGGTTCTGTTATTTGTATTGTTTAGTTCTTGTTTAAACTATTTGTCTTTCTTGTCTTCCCAGGAAATCCGAGAAGAAGCATGGGCGAGTGTCTGCTTTATAACTTGAGGTTTTGTTCTTCTTTTGTTTTGTCTTCAGTTTCGTTTGTTTCTTTGTTCATAACAGAGGTGTGTAAATTCTCTCACTTTAGGAGTTTTGTTTTTACATTGTACAAAGCTTAGTTAAAACAGTCTTGATTTGCCTCTTCTCCTTTACCAGTGTCCAGTTTTGCTTCTGCAGCTCTAGTGAAGTCAACACTCTTTGATGTCACGACAATGCTATGACCAGGACCTGCAAGTGCTTGTGATTTCTCTCGCCTGCAACTTTGATGTCACGGCAATGCTATGACCAAGACCTGCAAGTGCTTGTGATTTCTCCCGCCTGCAACCAAACTCACCAGCTAGCAAGAAGTTTAAAACTAGCTTCCACGAGCCTCCACATCTCCTTTTGATATCTTGGCGTTCTTCATCTCCTATACATTTAAAGATCACCCTCTTTTGGCAAATGTCGAGAGCTGCATCTCCTGTGATTATTGTTGTGTGTCTTCTTTACATTTTCCTAACTATTAAGTATGGATGGTAGACTTTAAACACATTTTTTTAAAAAAAAATAGACACCCAAAGATGACTAATGGGAGGACAAAAATTAAAAACAAGAGTGTGAAGAGATTAATATTATTTTTAATATTATTAAAAGATAAAGACTCTCATTTGAGGATGTGCAAATGGCCATGCTCTAAGTGTTCTTGAAGATGCCTTCATTGCCTTGTCACATGCATCACCCAATAAATATGTAAATTTTATTTTAAAAAACAAAAATTACACAATAAAGATATTAAATTTTCGACATCACATTGATTTGCTTAAACGTCTGACTACATCCGATCCCAGCAGAAACCCAAATAACCAAATGGCACACGGACGATCTTTATATATTTTGTAATATATCTATATATTGCGTATATATAATGTATATATAGTTGTTTATATATATACACAAATAATTTTGATATATAAACGTCAATAGTAACAAAAGGAAGTATGAAAATGAGATTGTTGGGTGGCGTAAGACTGTAAGAGGGATTGAAAAGAGAGGATAACATGTTTTAGGAAGAGAAGAAATGAATGTTCAAGAAGTTTTTGCCCAAGAATTCAAAATTTGGTGGGGTGGGCTCCTTTAAAGGGCAAAGAACCAAAGTGTGTTATGTCTCCATTACTATTTTCATTATTATTTAGTTTTATACTTACAATCACTACAATTACTCTGTTTTCGTCAAATCATTGTAGTCCAATAGTCATCGTTCTATTTATACATGAATTCATAACATAAATTGATTTTGCACATTAACCATTTTTTTTTTTATCAGCATCACGAGTTTTATATGGCAAAAGTTAGTTTGAACTTGAAAACAAAATTTCTCCTATCATCATATCTATCTTACATCATTATATATTATAGGTTCCTTCCTCGCCTAATGTTCAAAACTAATTGAAACATATGGAATTGTATTAGGTTAAGCCAAAGAGCAACGACGACCCACCTAATATCTAATATAACACTAGTATATTAGTATATATAATCATATTATCTTGCTGGTTATTTTGATAAAACTTGTTGATTATCTTTGTTTAGTTGTTAGATTTCTGTTCCATCATGATCCTTTTACTAAACCGATTAAATATTTCTCCATATCTCTCTATATATGCGTGTGTGCTCGCGCGCAAATATACTTATCATGTCTTTATCATGGAAAAAGTCAGTTACTGCAATACCATACCGTATTATCTAAAATTCAATCAAATTTGATTCAGTAAATTTTATTTGTATCTATCCTAGTTTATGATCATGAATAATATGAAACGTATTTGGTATAAAAGTTTGAGAGTATATTGACGATGAATTCACGAATAATAGGAACAGTGAATAAATAAATTTACGCAAACGTTCTAACTCGTTTCGGACAATTACATCGTTTTGTTAATTATATTGGATTTAAGCAAATATTTAACATGGTAATTATAAAAGATATATCATTTTCAGGAAAAAAAAAGAATATATATATATTATTTATTAAAAAAAAAGACGGTGCCGTTTGATTGCATGAAAGCAGCAATGAGAAAACACGACAGAGTCTTCTCGAGAGAAAAAGCAAGAAAACACCAAAAGCTAGGATAAGAAAGCTTGAGAGGAGAAGTTTTAATTTTCTTGAAAACAAAATACGATTAATATAGTTAGAAGTACTATTATATTTCCTGATTCCAAGTATAATTATATTGTTTGGTCTACGAATACAAAATTAAGTACACCTCTCTATTTTTTTCTTGCTAGTTCTTCTTAAAATAATATAAAATAATTACCATATAGTTCTTAATTAATCACATATATATATATATATATTTATGCATGCAAAATCATATATTGTAAAGCCTCAAGGTAGCTTTGAGTCTTTGATGTGCATTCAATATGAGGGATACCATGAGCGACATACTGGACAAATAAGCTCATAGAGAATAGAGAGATGCATGCATCCACGCATTATGACAATATGTTCAAGCCAATTCTATTCCAGCTTCAACAAGGCTCCAAGACTATATATGTTACAGACTACAAAGCTTACCCAACTCTCCCCTCTCTCTCTGAGTAGAGGACGAAACTATGTAATTCACTAAAAAAAAGATAGTTTTCATTATTAATGGTTTTTTTTTTCTTTGTTTTCATTGCAAATTTGAGAATTGTGACCATATGTGGTGGATATTAGATACTTACTTTGCAAGTAGTTACCTTCTTTATTTTCACAAAACTGCAAAACAAAAATTAAAGAAAAAAAAAACTGCTAATTAATCTTGACGAATGACTGGACTATACATGTATCTTGAAACGAAAAGAAAAAAACGAAATATCTGTTTCCAATTTTTAATTTTTTTTTTTAAAAAGTAAAGTGAAATTGTTGGAAGTTGATTCATAGCTTAATCCTACAAAAGATAAAGAGAGAAAAACAGAGAAGAACTTAGAAGAGTAAGCAACAGAAGAAGACATCAAAGAGAAGAAGCGTTGGTCGTAGGAAGAAGAAGAAGAAGAAGATTAGAGAAAAAGACATTTGGGCCATAATAGTGTTGAAGCCCAATGTTAATGGGTTTGGTTGTTTTAACTTATGTGTTTAGGTTAGAAGTAGTATTAGTATAAATATGTTGTATTGTTGTAAGAGACAAGTATGTGTGTGAGATTAAGGAGAAAGAGGTTGTAGTGGCTAAACCTAATCTCTAAGAGATCCATCATCAAGAACAAGTAACAATGTAGACATAAAAGAGATATCTCTCTAATTGTTCTAGAGGGTTTGCGAGTGAGAAACAAATCAAGAACAATGGAGAGATGGGATGAATCTAACCTCTAAAGAGAAGTGAGGTCAAGATTCCAACATGGTATCAGAGCTGAAGATCCCTGGAGCCTGCAAGAAGAAGAAGGGGTTGAGGCCGAGAGGGAGAAAAGGCAGTCTAGGAAGAGACTGAAGAATAATGGAAAGTGAGGGGATGTGTTCGGACCTGAAGACCAACAGATCCGAGAGAAAGGAGGAAGTGTGATGCGGTAGAGAAGCTGCTCAATGGAGGACTTGCAACCAAGTGAGAGGCTGTGAGGGAGAAGAAGAAAGCTGCCGTAAGAAGAAATGGCAAAGAGAGAAAGACCAACATGTTGTNAAAAAAAAAAAAAAAAAAAAAAAAAAAAAAAAAAAAAAAAAAAAAAAAAAAAAAAAAAAAAAAAAAAAAAGAGAAGAAAGAAGAGCTATCTGAGACTAAGTCAGAGAAGAAGAGAAGGAAAAGGATGTGGTGACAAGAGCACCATCAGCTACCACAAACACTTTTACGCCGTACCGTCAAAAGCATCCAAGAAGGCGAGGAGGTCTCTGGAAGAAGCTATGGAGATAGTGCGGATGTGAAGACATAGTTGTGAGGTGATTTCTGTTCTTGTTCTGACATGGTGAAGGTGAAGCTTGAAGATGCTTGGTGAAGTTGAGGATCCATGTGGTTCTCCAACTGAAACAAGAAGAGAAAAGAAGCCAAGGTTAGAGAAAAAAAAAACCAAAGTGGAGCTGTAAGGAATCAAACTAACAAAGTCGGTCAAAGCCGAGATTGATGATTCAAGAATCCAAAGCTAAGGTTAGAGAAAAGCCTAGGTGAAGAGAGGGAGCCTGCACAGGAAAGAAGAGTATAAGGCTGGAATAGAAGAGGTGTAATCCTCTTGGAGGATGTATCCAAGAAGAGTGGGGCTAAAGCAGAGAAGAAGCTCAGTCACCAATGAAGGGAAGCTGCAGCCATGAAAAGAAATTCTCATGAGGTTAGTGTGAATAAAATCAAAGTTCAAGATCAACAAGACTCAAATTCAAAAGAGATGGATTGAGAAAGAAGGTTGAGGCTGAGAACAAAAACAATGAAGCATCAAACCAAGAGGGAGAATCTGTGTCTGAAGTTGAAATGAGATAGGTATGCTTAAGTTTGGAAAAGCTTTTGATTACTCAAGTTGTGTTGGAGATTCTGGAAAAACCAAATAGACCGAGGTTAGAGAAAAGCTTTAGGTGATGGTAAAAAGAACCAAACAGACTAAAGTCAACCAAAGTGATGGTTTAGAGAATGGAAATGCACAACTTGGAGATCAAAGAAGACTCAAAAGTAAAGAAAGCAGATGTTGGAGAAACAGAGATCAAAGCTGAAACCAAACAGAAAAAGAGAATGCTTACCTAAGAGTGAAAGGGAGCAACAAGCTGGATGGAGAGGCTAAGATCAAGTCGATACCAACAGAACAAAGAAGAAGAAGCTTGCCACAAAGGGATTGAAATAAAGGATGCTCACCTGAGATAGAGGGAGTTGTTGCCGGTTGCACTCCGAAGAAGACTTGAACAAGAGTCACGCATAAGTTGGAGTTGGTGATCAAAGAGGACACCAAACAAAAGAAAAATAAAATAAAGCTTACCTTGAAGGGAACTGAAGAAGGCTGCAAGGGACGACCGATGAAGACGTAAGTAAGCTTACGGAGGAGTCGTGATGAACGATCACGGATCACACTTGCAGGAGACAGAGATGAAGCCACAAGGCTGAATTACCTGCAAGAAAGAAGAGTTGATAAAGAAAATCGATCACAATTAGAGGGGGGGGTCGAACTTCTGGAATGGGCTTACCAGCCTTGATCGTTACAAAGGACGATAAAGAGAAACATGGAGAGAAAGCGAAGGAAAACTGTCAAGAGGTGACAAAGAAATTCGCAAAAGAAAAGCTGAATCAATGGAGATTCAGGTAAAGAGGGAGAAGAACTAGCTTGGTAATGAACTATGTCGACATTGTGAAAGAGGAACCATGGAAAATGGTGATGTCGGACAAGAAGCTAAAGCTAGAAAAGAAACAAGAGTGAGGTGAGTTACCTGACTTTGGAGTCCATGAAGAAGAACCGAGACGGTGACGGTTCGACTCACGGGAAGAGACGGACTTGAAGGATCAGCTCCATTGAAGAGGGAGACTAGACAGAGATTTCACTCCCAAGCACCTGTAGAAAAGAAAGGATCGATTAAGAAGAATCGAAGCAAGAAGGAGATGGATTCAAGAGGAAGTTGATTCATAGCTTAATCCTACAAAAGATAAACAGAGAAAAACAGAGAAGAGCTTAGAAGAGTAAGCAACAGAAGAAGACATCAAAGAGAAGAAGAAGCGTTGGTCGTAGGAAGAAGAAGAAGAAGAAGATTAGAGAAAAAGACCTTTGGGCCATAAAAGTATTGAAGCCCAATGTTAATGGGGTTGGTTGTTTTAACTTATGTGTTTAGGTTAGAAGTATACTAATAAGTATGTGTGTGAGATTAAAGAGAAAGAGGTTGTAGTGGCTAAACCTAATTTCTAAGAGATCCATCATCAAGAACAAGTAACACTGTAGACATAAAAGAGATATCTCTTTAATTGTTTTAGATGGTTTGTGAGTGAGAAACAAATCAAGAACAATGGAGAGATGGGATGAATCTAACCTCTAAAGAGAAGTGAGGTCAAGATTTCAACAGAAATAAATCATAGATGCGATTCAAATATTCAACATTTTGAGTTGATATAATAATAAATGAGAATCATGCTTACTATGTGCATATAATAGAGAGACTTTCCCTCTCCTCTCTTCACCATTTATTTTCTTTAGAATCCCGAAGCAACCAAAGTTTTCAATCTTTTCATCACCACGGCACCATGTCCGATACAACCGTAGTTGATACATACATGATACTACATATCTTTTGCGTGATTTCATAATAATACATACCCCCATTTAAGAGAGATTCTCATTAACAGAGAAGCTTCCTTCTTTTTCTTTTTCTTGTTTTTTTTTTTTTTTGTCTCTGTTCTTGAATCTTGATCATGGCGGTTCAAGCTCATCACCATCCTTCTACTCTCTTCTTCCTCAACAGGTCCTCTATCTCTCTCTCAGATCACTGTATCCATGTATGTATGTATGTATTCATGTGACATGTGATTGATGTTTTTGTTATCTCAGAAACGGACAAGAAGGTAATGATTGTTCGAATCAGCCGGAGCAAAAATCTCAGTTTCATTCAATCAACACCGGTTTGTTTTACTAAAATCTCCGAACCGAACGATGACCTTTTCTTTAGTCTCGGTTTATTTATTCTTACCGGTATGTATGAATCTGTTATCTTTGCTCAAAACAGGGGTGGATTCAAGAAAGCGAGCGAGAGAAGTTTCGTCGTCGGTGATTGATTTAGAAGATATCACTACGGCGGCTCCGATGAATCCTCTGCCGCAAACTCCGCCGGAAGTTATCGGACGTCGACAGAATCCTAATGTAGTAGTATCAACCGGTCTACGTTTGTCTCGTGAACAGAATCAAGAACAACGGTTTTCTACTTTTCCGATATTTACCGGAGATCTCGCCGGAGAAATCGAAAGCCAAACGGATGAATTAAATAGATTTCTTCAAATCCAGGTGACTTACTATATTTTTCTTCAAAATTATCCATCCACAAAAAAAGGTTTTAAAATTCACAAAATTATTATCTCCACAATCTACAAATTCCAAAAAACAAAAACCTTTATAAAAAATTAAGTAAAGTTAATGAAATTGTTTAGTGGCATTTTTAGGATTTTTGTTTGATTATTTTTGTAAACCAATAAAAAGAGTTAATTAAAATTATTATTATTTTTTTTTTTGGAAAAGGGAGAGCAGCTGAGGCGCATGTTAGCGGAAAACAACGATAGGCACTATCGTGAGCTACTGAGAACGACGGAAGAATCAGTTAGGCGGAGATTAAGAGAGAAAGAAGCGGAGGTCGATAAAGCCACGCGTCGTCACGCCGAGCTAGAAGCACGTGCGTCTCAGATAGAAACAGAGTCACGTGCCTGGCAGGTGAGAGCAGCGGCTAGAGAAGCCGAAGCGACGTCGTTACAGGCTCATTTGCAGCAAGCCGTATTTGAAGCAGCTCACCGCGGCGGAGTTATCACGACGGCTGAACAAAATTCGGGAAGCGTAGACGGTGCGGATGAAGCCGAGGACGCCGAATCGGCTTACGTGGATCCCGATCGGTGCGAAATGATCGGACCGGGGTGTAGGATTTGCCGGCGCCGATCGGCGACTGTGTTGGCTTTGCCGTGTCGTCATTTGGTTCTGTGTCAAGGATGCGATGGCTCCGTACGAGTTTGTCCACTTTGCCTTAGCACGAAGAACTCAAGCGTGGAGGTTTTTTATTCTTGATGGGCCATTGTTTAATGGGCATATCAGGCCCAGTATATTGGCATTTTTATAATAATAATAAAAAAAATATCTATATAAATTAAATTTATGATTTATTTACATAAATTATACTGTTGAGTCTCATTCTTGAACAACTTGAGAGGTATTTGTCGGATAGAGTTGGCTGGTTTAGATCCTACCCATGGGTGTTGCCATATCTCATGGACTTTCCATTACCTATGATGGCCCGAACACCTTGTTTCATCATGGTTTGAGCTTCATGAATGCTCCTCCAAGCATATGAACGGACGGGAACCAAGTTGAGCATTAAGAGGATCTGATTTGCTGAAGTATCTGCTTTGGTAGACTCTTGCCATGAGCGAGTCAAGTCTAGTCAACATCCTCCAAATTTGCTTCCCCAACAACGCAATGTTAAAGGTTTCAATATCTTTAAATCTTAAGCCTCATGCTGCTTTAGGACGACTAAGGTGTTCCCAGGCTTTCTAATGCATGCCTCTACCTTCTCTCTTGTTTTTCCACCAGAAATCCGCCATAATTGAAGCTAACTGTTAGTCTCGAAGAACAAAAACAGTTAGTCTCGAAGCTTAGTTTTGTTAATGACTTGTTAGATGTTACAGTCTAAACGATGTTGTGTGGTTCAGTCAGTTGGTGTGTTAGGCGGAGCTGACGTGTTCAAATAAAGAGGTCTGATTGGTTGAGCGGGTGAGGATGACATGCTGGACTGTGATTGGCTTATTTTGAATTTGTGGCCGTTGATGACCATTGACCTGAAGGAAGCTTAAAAGGAGTCTTCTTCGTTTTAGAATCAATAATCAAATATCTCATTTGTAATCTCTTTCTTTGTAAAACCCAGAAATAACTCGAATTGGTCTAGATCTTTGGTAAGGTCTTCATCATTTGAGATCTCAGTTCTCGTTTTATGAACGTCAGCTGAGTTTGATTGTATTGTGATTTGAATTGAAGACGTATTGGTTTGTTCTTTATCAAAGGTATCAGAGCTAATACGAACCTTGGAGAAGATGATGGAGACTCGAGCTCAGGCACAGGAAAGAGAAGCAGCAGCTAGCGGAGGTGAAGAATCGTCAGATGCTTGGATTGTGAAAGCCTTGGCGGAACAAGATGCGAGGATTACGGAGACTTCTGCGGAAATGTTTGCTGCAATTCTTATGATGACGCAGAAGATGGATAACTTGATGTCGGCGAATCCACAGTCACCGTATAGTTCGTCTCCTCCAACAGTTGAGAAGGCGGATTACAACTGTTTTCCGACGGAGGTTCCAAGCAGAGTGAGATCTGGTATGCCGTATAATTACTCAAGAATGACTCGCTTAGCTAGATTGGACTTCCCTAGGTTTGACGGTGAAGGAATTAAGGATTGGTTGTTCAAGGTTGAGCAGTTTTTTCTGTTGGATTTCACTCCGGACGAGATGAAGGTTCGAATGTGTGCTATTCATTTTTATGGAGCCGCGACTGCTTGGCACCAGTCCTTGCTTGAATCAGATTTGGGAAGAACTGTGTTGAATGACTGGATTTCTTATAAGATGCTTCTGAAGGAGTGGTTTGAGGATGCTTTGGATGATCCTATTGCGGAGTTGAAGATGTTGCAGGAGACAGGGGGAATTAAGGAGTATAACGAGAAATTTGAGCTTATCCGTTTGAGATTGAGATTGCCAGAAGACTATATGGTTCGTGCATACTTGGCGGGTCTTAGGACTGATACTCAAATGCACATTCGGATGTTTCAACCTCAAACTATAAGGCAATGCTGGATGTTGGGTGAGTTATACGAACAAGCTCATCCTAGGAAGGGAAGTGGTATGACATCTAATGTTTGGCAGAGTAACAAATGGCAAAATGGTGGTAATGTTCAGCCTAAGGTAGTGGTTGCTAACAAGTCTGATGGGGTGCAGAAGACTGGTAACTTTGAATCAACTTACAGGCCTAAGGATAACACAATGCAGCCACGCAAGTTCCTGTCAACAGAAGAGATGAATAAGAGGAGGTAGCAAGGATTGTGCTATTTTTGTGATGAAAAATATTCACCAGAACATTATCTCACTCACAAAAAGAAACAACTGTATATGATGGATGCAGAGGATGTGGACGAAGAAGCTGTTGAGCATATTTCAGAAGATGTAGAGGAATCTGAAATGATTCAAGAAATGGCTCAAGTTTCAGTCAGTGCAGTAGAGAGAACTGATGAATTTTGGACTATGCGCGTGAAGGCGTACTATGGGAAACAAAGTGTGGTCATGTTACTTGACTCTAGCTCCACACACAACTTCATGGACCCAAGAGTGGTAGAAAGACTAAAGATATAGTCGACGCAGCCTTGTCTAACAAAGATTTTTGTTGCTGATGGTCGCAAAGTAGGAGTGTCGGGTAAGGTGGATAAGTTTAATTGGTATTTGAGGGATACATCTTTCGAAGCGGACATGATGGTGATACCACTGCGGGGTTGTGACATCGTGTTGGGAGTCCAATGGTTGAAGCCGCTTGGTACCATAACCTGGAACTTTGACACTTTGGAGATGAGTTTTAAATGGGATATGAAGAATGTACACCTATGTGGCTTAAAGCAAGGTTCAGTGCGAGAGATTAAGGCCACTAAGCTTCGTAAGATGAAGGAGAAAGATGCACAACTATCTATGATCTGTGTTGAGCAAGTACCGGAAGATAGTGAAGTAATGTTGTGTTCAATGGAGGTACACCCCGAGGTATGAGATGATAAATTCGAAGGTTACAGAACTAATGGTGGAGTTTTCTGACATTTTCGAGGAACCTACTTCTTTGCCGCCATTTCGACACAACCACAACCATAAGATTCCGCTTTTGGAGGGCTCCAATCCTATTAATCAGTGTCCTTATAGGTATGCAAGACATCAGAAGAATGAGATTGATAAGATTGTGAAAGAAATGTTAATGGGTGGCACCATTCAGGCAAGTAGTAGTCCTTATGCATCTCTGGTGGTGTTGGAGAAGAAGAAATATGGTAGTTGGAGATTGTGTGTAGACTATAGAGGATTGAACGGGATGACAGTTAAGGATCGCTTTCCTATTCCCTTGATAGATGATCTTATGGATGAGTTGGGGGGTTCGGCGGTTTACTCGAAGATAGACTTGAGAGCAGGGTACCATCAAGTCAGAATGGAACCGGCTGACATACATAAGACTGCTTTCAAAACTCATAGTGGGCATTATGAGTATTTGGTTATGCCCTTTGGCTTAACTAACGCACCTGCCACAAATCAGAGCTTAATGAACGAGGTCTTTCGAGCTTTTCTCAGGAAATTTGTGCTCATCTTCTTTGATGACATTCTCGTATATAGTTCTGATCTGGAGTCCCATGTGTTGCATTTGGAGGAAGTGTTTAAAGTGATGAGAAGTAATCGTCTGTATGCTAAAAGAAGCAAATGTGCATTTGCAGTGAAGAGAGTGGAGTATTTGGGGCATTATATCGAAGCTAGTGGTGTTTCTACTGATCCCCATAAGCTGATAGCGGTGAAAGACTGGCCTGTCCCCAAGACGGTGAAGCAAGTGAGAGGATTCTTAGGGTTGGCTGGCTATTATCGCAAGTTTGTGAGAAGTTTTGGTGTAATTGCAAGGCCTTTACATGATCTGACAAAGAAAGATGCATTTAAGTGGAATGAAGACGCAGCTCATGCTTTTGAGAAACTTAAGAGTGCTTTATGTGAAGCTCCTGTATTGGCACGTCCACGCTTTGATAAACCTTTTGTTGTTGAAACTGATGCTTGTGGTGATGGGATTTGTGCAGTTTTGATGCAGGACGGTCATCCTCTCGCTTTTATCAGTCGGCATTTGCGTGGGAAGCAGTTACATTTGTCGATTTATGAGAAGGAGTTACTGGCTGTCATGTTTGCTGTGAAAAAGTGGTGCCATTATTTGCTTCCCAATCAGTTTGTGATCAAGACAGATCAGAGAAGTTTAAAGTATCTCTTGGAGCAAAGGTTAAACACACCAATACAACAGCAATGGCTGCCCAAGTTGCTGGAGTTTGACTATGAGATACAATACAAACAGGGCAAGGACAATGTTGTTGCAGATGCTTTATCTCATGTGGAAGGGTCTGATTTGTCTACACTTGATTGTGATTTGTTGCAGCGGATTCAAGCTCAGTATGTTACGGATGTTGCTTTGAAGAATATTATTGAGCAACTTAAGAAGGATCCACAAGCTAAGAAGCATTTCACCTGGGTTCAAGGAGTTTTGAGAAGGAAGAATAAGATAGTGGTACCGGCGGACAAGGCGTTGAGAAATGATATCTTACAATGGTTGCATGGTTCAGGTCATGGAGGTCATTCCGGTCGAGATGCAACTTGTCAGCGTGTCAAGGGTGTTTTTTAATGGAAGGGTTTGGCTAAGGATATTCATTAGTATATAAGGAGTTGCAGTGTATGTCAAAGGTGTAAGTATGACACTGCAGCTTCTCCTGGGTTGCTTCAGCCTTTGCCAATACCTGAGGCTATTTGGACTGACTTATCCATGGATTTCATCGATGGATTGCCTCCTTCTTTTGGAAAGTCAGTGTTCTTTGTGGTTGTTGATCGTTTGAGTAAAGCTGCACATTTCATAGCACTTACGCATCCTTATTCTGTTGTGACCGTCGCTCAAGCTTTTATGGACAACGTGTTCAAGTTACATGGGTTTCCAAAGACCATTGTCAGTGATCGTGATACGGTGTTTCTCAGTGAATTCTGGAGGGAGTTGTTTGCCTTACAGGGGGTGTCCTTGAACTACTCTAATGCTTATCACCCTCAATCCGATGGGCAGACTGAAGTGGTTAACCGTTGTCTGGAAACTTGCTTGAGGTGCATGTGCAGTAATCGACCTCATATGTGGAGTAAGTGGTTACCCCTAGCAGAGTTTTGGTACAATACCAACTTCCATACAACTATTCAGATGACACCTTATGAAGCGGTGTATGGCCAACCACCTCCGATACATTTGCCATATCTTCCTGGTGAGTCGAATGGCCAACCACCTCCGATACATTTGCCATATCTTCCTGGTGAGTCGAATGGCCAACCACCTCCGATACATTTGCCATATCTTCCTGGTGAGTCGAAGGTCGCTGTTGTGGCTCAATGTTTGCAGGATCGTGAGAATATGCTTCTTTTGCTCAAATTCCATTTGTTGAGGGCTCAACATAGGATGAATCAGAATCTGAACCTTCATCGTACTGATAGAAGCTTTGAGATTGGTGATGTCGTGTTTGTGAAGTTGCAACCTTATCGCCAACAGTCTGTAGTGCTCCGCTCCAATGAGAAGCTCGCTCCGAAGTATTTTGGTCCTTATAAGGTTTTGGATCGATGTGGTGAAGTGGCTTATAGGTTGGATTTGCCATCTTCTTCCAAAATACATCCTGTTTTTCACGTTTCTCAGCTCAAGGCATCAATTGGTCCTGTTTTGGCTACCACTGAGCTTCCTTCGGTGGCGTATGATGCTTTGCTTAAAGAACCTGATCGTATCCTTGAGCGAAAGATGGCTAATCGGCAGGGTAAAGTTGTTACTATGGTGCTTGTCAAGTGGACTAATCAAACGGTGGAAGAGGCGACTTGGGAGTACTTGTTTGACATCCGCAAGAAGTTTCCTACATTTGAACCTTGAGGACAAGGTTCTTTCAAGGGGGGAGATTTGTTACAGTCTAAATGATGTCGTGTGGTTCAGTCAGTTGGTGTGTTAGGCGGAGCTGACGTGTTCAAATAAAGAGGTCTGATTGGTTGAGCGGGTGAGGATGACATGTTGGACTGTGATTGGCTTATTTTGAATTTGTGGCCGTTGATGACCATTGACCTGAAGGAAGCTTAAAAGGAGTCTTCTTCGTTTTAGAATCAATAATCAAATATCTCATTTGTAATCTCTTTCTTTGTAAAACCCAGAAATAACTCGAATTGGTCTAGATCTTTGGTAAGGTCTTCATCATTTGAGATCTCAGTTCTCGTTTTATGAACGTCAGCGGAGTTTGATTGTAGTGTGATTTGAATTGAAGACGTATTGGTTTGTTCTTTATCATTAAACGACTGTGGTAGAGAATGGAAGCAGGATCTTGTTTATGCAATTCTATTAGAGGAGGATGCTAGAAAGGTATTGTGTCAGAGACCAGGAGGAAGCCTGACAAAGGACAGATTTGCTTGGGACTATAGTCGTTCAGGACATTACGCGGTTAAATCAGGGTACTGGGTCCTGTTTGAGATTATCAATAAAAGAGAGATCCCTGAGGAAGTTCTTCAACCAAGCCTTTCCCCTCTTTCAAACAAATATGGAAAGCAGATGTCCCTCCTAAAATTCGGCACTTCCTTTGGTGATGTATGACTAATTGCCTCTCAGTTGCAGGTAACCTCTCCTACAGACACTGTGCCAGAGACAATTTATGTTGCAGATGCCCTAACAGCATTTAGACAGTAAACCATCTCTTGTTTACATGCACCTTTGCAAGACTAACATGGGCTCTATCTTTCCTTTGCTGCACCTCCGGAAGGCGAATGGTCTGATTCTCTTTACCAAAATCTCCACTATGTGTTAAACTTCCAGGAGTATCATCCCGAGACTGCCTCAAATAGTTCTGATTTGATCTGGATCCTTTGGAGACTCTGGAAAAATAGAAATAAACTGGTCTTTCAAGGCATTGAGTTCTCAGGGCCAGCAATCATCGAAAAAGCAAAGGAAGATGTAGAAGAATGGAGGCTTAGAGCACCTCTCACACATCATTTGGATCCCCATGCCACAACGGTAAACACAACAACCCGCTGGTGTCCCCCTCCCACAGGCTGGATAAAATGCAATAGTGATGGAGCATGAGCTACGGAGGGGGTAACTTGTGGAACTGGCTGGGTTGTGCAGAATGAAACAGGTCATGTGCTGTGGATAGGTATGAGGGCTTTTCCAAGAGTAGCCTCGGTGCTGGAAACTGAGATTGAAGCCCTTAGAGACGCAGTGCTTTTACTAATCAGATTCAACTACCGAAGAGTGATCTTTGAATCAGACTCTCAACAACTTGTCTCCATGTTCAAAGAAGGAAGAGATGCCCCAATATTCGACCCGATCATTCAGGACATAAGACAAGCTTTCCAGCACATTGAGGAAGTAAGATTGCAATTCACGCCTAGAGTTGGAAATCAAGTGGCCGACAAAGTTGCGAGAGAAGCGATTTCGTTAGAAAACTCTGTCCCTCGTATACTATTCTTAGTGCCTAATTGGTTAAAAAATCATGTGGAAACAGAATATGTGTTAGCATATGTGTACTCTAAGTTGGTTAATAAAGAGTTGATGTTGATCAAAAAAAAAACAGCTTGAGAAGATTGATGTACATAACCAGCCACATGCAATGGTTTTTTTTTTTTTTTTTTTGTAGAAAACCGTAATAAAATTAACATTGACCGTTTGGTTTATTTATTTTATTTATGTATTATATTTCATTTGATGATTTGTATATTTAGTAATTTTTTTGTGTTGTTATAGTTTTAGAGTATAATTAGGATTATGTTCTAGGGTTTTAGAGTTTATATTTTTGTATAATGTTCAGAAAATATATTTGAGAAGTTAGTTCTTGTTTTTTGGTTGATGTGTTTTTCGGAATTTCAAAGGAAACGAATAATTTTCTATTTCTCAAAATCTTTAGATATTTTTTTTTATTAATCAACGGATCATTATTCTATCATCATAAACCTTTTCTATGTCAAATTTTTTTCTATGAATTTTCTATACATATAGAAAAAAGGATAATTTGTATCTTATTATATAAAGTTTGATGTCAAAATTAATAATTAACAAGATCGTGACATGTGTCAATTGTATCATTTAGATGTTGACACATGTCAATTTTAAATTTATTAAAATTATAAAAAATAAAAATGTAAAAATTCAAAACCTACCATAAAAAGGTTTTATATTAAAGTAAAATAGAAAAAAGAAAACCTAATTTTATTTACAATATTTAAACAGTTTTAAAATTTAGAAAAAATCATGATAAGGAAATTATATATATATATCATAAAATTCGAAATTATAATATTATTTACTTATTTTAATTTTAAGTTGCTAATTTTACAAGAAATAATATTACTTTTTATATAAGAAAAAAAAAATGATTGTGACACAAGTAACATATTACCTTTGAGCATACAAGGTTACTTACACAAGGTTACTTTTTATATTACAATTAATTACTGTTTCTAAGAAAATGTGAATACTCACCTTTACGCAAAGAAAAATATTTTTGAAAAAAAACGTAAAAAAAATAGATTGTCTCATAATTTTTTCACCAATCAAATAATTTATTCAAAAGACTGCTATTGTATTATATAAGATTGGAGTATGTAAGATTAACATATGCGTTTTTGTATCTACACAAATGTTAAAGTAAAGAGACATATAATATATTTTTTAATATGTTCATAAAGACAATTTGTTGGTAGTAGTAAAGACTAAAGAGTATATTTCAACAGTAAAATATATTTGTGTGTACAAATTCACTTTTAGTGGTGATGTAGATAGTAGATTTGTAAATGGATATACATTAGTGTATAATAGCAAAAAAAACAACAACTATTTTCTATAATTAAAAGTTTATCTCTTTACTTTTATATATTGTTTTTACTTACGAAAAGAACTAAATTTATATTCTTTGTTAAATTTAATTTAATTTTAATAACTTTGAACTCATATACATCTATTTTCTTTAACTAAAAGTGTATTTATTTACTGTTTTCTTTTCAATCAAACAATCAAAAGAAAATTTATCGGTTAGCTGCCCAAACCAGAGGGAAAGGATTTATAAAAGAAACTTCAGAGATAAGAGAACACGAAGCACGAGCTAGACAATCCGTCTTCGTATTTGACGCACGCGGGATCCAAGAGATGGAGAATAGTGGAAAACACTCCAACGAGTTAAACTCATCGAGCAAGTTGGAGAAAGACGACCAATATTCAGAAGACTGTACCATAGTGAGTAACTCATCACAATCAGTTTCAAAACGTTGACAAGCGATCCCTTCAACACATATCCGTTCAATGGCCCACAACAACGTTTTTAACTCTGAATGCAGGGGGAGGGACTCTGTTTTAGACACTTGGCCCCCAACAACAAGGTTCGCTCCTCACCAACGCAACACCACCAGACCAATCATGAGTGCACATTGGTTACTTTCCAAGAATCATCAATCTGACAGCGGGGTGAAGAAACCTGGACATTTGAATACGAAGAAGGAGCTGACATGACTGCCGTAAAAGAGAGCGCCTATTCCCAGGCTAAATTATCGCACAAAGTCTGAGTAATTATATCATTTGCCTCTATCTCTTAACCTTGATTTTTTTATGGCCTTCCAGATTGCCCATAAAATCCATGGTAATTGAAGAAGTTGATCAGGATCACCCTGTTGAGAGGCGTCCCTATAGAAAAAAAAAATCCAAATTCGAGTACATCGAGTCATATGGTAAACCCTCTGACAAAACCAGAGTCAGAGATAAAAACCAAACTTCACACGAACGAGGACATTCAAAATAAAAACGTGATTAATAGTTTCAACCGTAGAGTCGCATCTTTTACATCAAATATCACATTGGACACCTCGGTGTATCTATTTACTTACTAAAAATATTTACTTTATATTCTTTGATAATTTAATTTTATTTTAAAAATTATAAACCCGCACATCGGGCGGGTCCTATTCTAGTATTTATATAAACCCTATGGAGAATAACATATAAATAACTCTTTTGAAAAACAATATTTTCTGAATTCCTTTCTCCAAAGCCACTGAGTATATATATGCTCTTTGAGTCCTTTTCATGAGATGTAAATTCAATTTGGAAGAAAAGGAATATAAAAATTTGTGGAGAAACTCGTGACTTCAACCCCCTCCCTCTCCTCCGCTTCCGGTGTCTCTCCTCTGTGAGCTTGCCCCATCGAGATCCCAACCACCTGTTACCGTCTCTGAGAACTTTGATTGCCCCATTATCCTTGGTCCTGATCTTTCTTACCGTCTCATCTCACTGTCAACCGCAACATCTCACCGCTCCTCGGATTTCGATCCCCTCACCAAGGCGTTCACTTGGATGCAGTTGGACGGGAGCTCTGTTTTGACGCCGGAGACGACAAAGAGTTCGACAAAGCAACTTTTATCCTCGGCATCCTCCTTTGTTCTCTTATTATTCCACTGGCCCAGGTTTATATCTCACTCTTATCTTGGAACCCTGGAGTTTAGTTTCCTTAGGAAAAACTGTGATTCATATCTGTCTTGGACGTCCCTTAGATCTGAGTATAACTTCATACCAAGTGAAAGTTATTTTGTGTCAATTTACCCTACTTGGTCAAGTCGAGTATCCTTCGGTAGCAGACAAATTGATGCACCTATTTGTCTTGAAAATTTACTGTGTCAAGGCCAGTCGTTTTGTTTGGTTTGGAGGATTGTTTGGCATTGCCCTATTAGTATTCCTGAACCGCTAGTCGGACTTATATTTTTGCCTGCATCCCTTGCACCTTTACCCTATCTATCACCAACATTTCGATTGCCTTAGTGCCAAAGTGTAACTAGGTCTGGTCTGCATTCCACTCTTCCCCACCCTAGTCAACAGCTACTAAGCTCAAGGATTCCATTAGTTCGAAGACTGCTAGGGAACCTTAAGTCGTTTTTGTTGCTAGGTTGGCTTAAGAGTCTTCAAAAAACCATGTTACCAGCAACACTAGGGGTTGAACTTTCGGATAGAGAAATTTTGATGAAAATTGGCATTATGATCCCACCATTACGGGGTGAGGATTACCTCTGTTTCCTCTGCCTCCTCCCTCTACCTAGCCTATTGATTATGCTCTCCAATCTGCAATTCATCCACTTCTTGAAGTCCACTCAGTCCAGCCTGAAGATTCGTGGCATTATGACCTCTATTCAAAGAAGTACAGGTTACCACAATCTCTTCAAACACCTTTACCCTCTCTTCAGAACATTATCCCCCAGTTCCCTTTGGAACAAACTTTTTAAAAGCTCCGCTGCTTATTTTGCAAGAGCCATTGTTGATCACTTGCTGATCCAGGAAGTTGCGGAGCATGTCTTCAAAGGCACTTCCACCTTGGTCCCAACAAATATTTCAAGTCCTACTAGCCTCCCAAAGTCTTGCATTCTCTTGGAAAACTCATGGAGCCACTATCTATCTATGCTTTGTAACCTTATTAAGCTTTGTAACTTTTTAAATCTCTCCTTGTATGAACTATCCTCTTTGAGGCCCTAAGTTTTTAATGAAACTTGTTTGACAAAAAANAAAAAAAAAAAAAAAAAAAAAGTACTCGTGACTTCCACATAGTGCCATAGCCGATAGCCAAGTTAGCCATATACGACCTACAAATTCTTTTTTTTTGGACTATACGCTCATTTCATGCCTTTTTTCAAACTAATAATAGTCCATCCATGCCAATTCACTTTTTCATTTGAAAGTGTCATACAAGTTGCTCGTAAAATATTCTAGATAATTTTTCATATCTGTCTGATCATTTTCATTTTTCGGTGATATATATCTATTTATGCAATTGCAGTTGACAAAAGAATAAAAACAATAACCATCAACCATGTACAAAAGAGGTATGCATATATATATTTGCTCGTTGGTACTTGGTAGTGGAATACTTCTTGACACTACAATTTACAATCCGGTGAATCGAGAAATAAATCGATAAACTTGCAAAAAAAATAAGATATTTACATTCTTGTCCAAAGAAAACTAAGATATTTACAAAAAAATACATGGATAATATCCACCCAACCAAACGAACTCGGATCTAAGATCCAAAAAACTGAATCGGTTTCTTTTTTAAAAAAAACTGTAAATTAAAACCGCTCTCTCTCGTCACTCTTCTTTTTCTTCGGGAAACTTGAATCGATTTGGGTGAAACTGTAGAACTAGGGTTTTCTCGTTTTCTTTCAATCACCAAAAATCGAGTAAGAAGATGGTGAAAACAAGGGGGGTCGTGTGAGGAGGAGTGAGCGTTTGAAAGAGAAGAAGATCTCACAAGGAGATGGTGGTTCGAAAGCAAAATTCGATTCGCCGGAAGTAGGTGTGTCGGGTTTGAGTCCGGCGACAGTAGGAGGAGAGAGAGCTTTGAGTACGGTGGCAGAAGAAAGTGAAAGTCGAGTTTCGGAGGAACCCAATCCGGTGGTCGAAAGAGAAAATGCGAACGAAGGAGAGAAAGCAAAATCCGGTACTCCGGAATCAAGTAATCAAGAAGAAGATGATGAAGAAGGAGGAGATAACGAGAGATCTACTTCTGTGGAATCAAGCGATGGAGAAGAAGAAGGAAACGTTGAAGAGGAAGAAGGAAACGATGAAGGGGAAGAAGAAAATGATGAAGTGGAAGAAGAAAACGATAAAGGAGAAGAAGGTGAAGAAGGGGAAGAAAAAGACGATGAAGGGGAAGAAGAAAACGATGAAGGAGAAGAATCGGAAGAAAAAGACGATGAAGGAGAAGAAGGAAACGATGAAGGGGAAGAAGAAAACGATGAAGTGGAAGAAGAAAACGATGAAGGAGAAGAAGGTGAAGATGGGGAAGAAGAAGGTGAAGATGGGGAAGAAAAAGACGATGAAGGGGAAGAAGAAAATGATGAAGGAGAAAAATCAGAAGAAAAAGACGATAAAGGAGAAGAAGAAGATAAGGAGGGAAGTTCGAACTCGGCAGGTAACTCGAGAAGGAGTACAAGCGAAAGTGAGAGGGAGCACGAGGAGCACAACGATGCAAGTGTAAGTACAACAACTCTGTGTCATTCTTTCAGAATTGAATTGGAATTTGAAATCGATATAGTACAACTGGTAGAACTGGTGCAACTAATGGTGTAGAACTAGTAGAACTGGTACAACTAGGTGGTGTAGAACTAGTAGAACTGGTACAACTAGTTGTTGTATAACTGGTATAACTCATGCAAAATTGATATTGTTGCAGGAATCAGAGGAGGAAACAGAAGCGATGCAACCTTTAGGAATGCACTTTGAGCCTAGTAAGTACAACAAGAAAATCAAGCTATTGACAAGGTGTCATATTTTTGAAACTGTGGAAACGCTGGATAAATTAGAGCATCCACTGACTAGTTCTGAGAGGGATTGGTTTGAGAAACATCCACAATTCAAGCACATTTTCCACATGCCAAGGGAACCAAACCACAAGCTTATGGGAATGTGGTTGCTCTTACTTCGAACGGCTAAAATCGAAAAAAAGAAGGAAGCATGGTTTGTTGTGAATGGTGTTCCAATCCGGTATGGTCTGAGAGAACATGCGTTGATGTCTGGATTAGATTGTCGGTGCTATCCACTTGATTACAAGGAAGCCG
>NC_025702.1:803499-847564 GCF_000633955.1 Camelina sativa | reverse complement strand
TACGTAAAACTAAACAAAACTAGAGAATTCATATAAGAAAAATATAGAACATGATTCAATTCAAGAAGGAGGCATAATCCTAGAAGTCACATAAAAGAGAGATAGAACATCATGATTCAACAAGAGAAGTCACATGAAAGATAAGAAACTGATTCAACAAGAGAATTCAAGGAAAAGATAAGAAACAGAAACTGATTCAACAAGTTTTAAACCAACGTAGAATGAGATCGACTCATATAATATCAATCGAAACACAACCTATCCAGGAGATCGTCTCGAGTGGTAAGCAACGCCGCCTCCTCCCTTAGTTTGGCAATCTCGTCACTCTTCTCCTTAAGCTGCATCTGCAAATTATAGATCTTAGTATGATGGGGTTCAAATTCCTTCAATCTCTCCCAATGGTTATCAACATCCTTCCTTAAGGTTTGGGTTTCTTCTTCAATTGCATCAGCCCAATTTTTCCGCCTGTGCAATCCATCATCCTGCAAAATATATCAACGAACAGACATCATACTCAGGTCTCTCAATTGTATTTGATTTAATTTAATTTACCTTACTTAACGCAAGTAAACCATCTCTTTTTCTCTGTTTCTGTTGGAGAGATCTCATTGACGATTCGTTCGCCACATGGGCAAATTCGAGGCATGCCCAAATCACCATCGGCTATGGCTTGTCGCCACGCTTCTAACTTTCTCGCCCTCTTCTGATTAGCATAGTATGGGTCGACCTCAAATTGTTCCATAGTTTGAGAAGGAGAGAAATAGATCTAGAATTCGACTTTAAAGATGAGAGAAGGAGAGAAAGTGTACTTTAGGTTTAGAAGAAAATGAATGAATGGATATGAGGAAGATAAATCTTCGGGGTTGTGGTGAAGAAAGAATGAAAAAACGAAATTTTTGCCACGTGTAAAAGATGTGTGCGTTCACACTGCGTGTTCACACACAGTTTTACCGATTAATGCAGTTGCACTAAACTTGCAAATAGTTGTACTTTAGAGGTTTCTCAGTTTAATTAGTTATACTAAACCTTAGCATTACTTTTTTTAGTTTTACAGTTGATTAAACTTAACTAACATACAATTACAAGCTTTTTGCAACTTCATAAGTTAAAACTTATAATTCTATAACTTTTTTATGCTTACTTGGTAATTATTTACAAAGTGACATTAAAAGTGTAAGGAAACATTTGTTGAGATTCTTTCATAAATAAATTAAAATTAGTATATTTTCGAAAATTATTCATTTATAGTAGAAACCTATGTAGAACATTTATACACATGTATTATACAATATGTATTGGTTTTAGGTAGTACCAATTTTATTATTTTTACCAGTTTTATCTTAGTTGTGCCAGTTCTACTCTCTTATATACACATTTTGAAAGAAGAAAACATTAATAGACTTCAAATTAAGTTTCAAACCAATTTTTACATTAAGTTTCAAACCAAACACAATTGATACATGAAGAGGTGAATCAAACATGAACATTATCTCCAAATAACAACCATTGGAGTCCTTGTCTCCGGCGCCTTTTATTCTGCGTCCTAGGTCGAGTTTTTGGTCGTTTTTCCCCAGCAGATGCATACCTTTTTGTTTTCTTTCTTCCCCCTTTTATTTTCCGATTCGGAGGCATGATCTGCATATCTTGGACTTCATCCAGGACATCCCATCGAGACTTATCAGGTACTAAATAAATTGTCCTGCAATATGCAATTGCCCACAGCTCCGTCCAATAATACTTAGAACACAACTCATGTAACTCGATATCCTTACCTCCATATTTTTGGAATGTAATGAAAGACGCCAATGCATGCACACAAGGATACTTTTGTATATCGAAAAACCTGCAACTGCAACTTCTCAATCGCAACTTCACCAAATAAGGCTTTCCGTCACTGTCAATGACATTGTATTCAAGTTCGAAACCATTTAGCTCTATCACCTTTAGTTTCTCAGCAGTTGCCCATAAATCATGTAAGTAGTTCTCCACTAAAGGCACCAATTTATTTGCGACTGATCCAGACACAGCATCTTTCCGATGTTCATTAAACCATTCAGAGAATTTTTTAAGTATTGCATCAAGCATGGGTATCAAGGAGTACCTCCTTGCATCTTTAAATACGCTGTTCAACGATTCAACACAGTTGCTTGTGTCTAGGTTGTATCTATCTCCTGGAAAAACACATCTTGCCCATCTTTCTTTCTGGGTAGATTCTTCAAGATACTTGGCAGCAGAAGGATATCTTGTCGTAAAAGAAGCGTAAGCAATGTTGAACTCAGCCACTGTGTAAAACCTACTACACTCCATGAATCTCCATGCAACAACGTCTTTGTTGACGTTACGAGCATAACCTTTCACATTTTGGGATAAATGCCATATACAAAAACCATGATGAGCTAGAGGATACACATTAGCTATGGCAGTAATGAGACTTGTATTTCTGTCAGTCATAAATACTATTTCAGAAGAATCCCCAACAACGGTTTTCAACATCTCCAAAAACCAATTCCAACTTGCATCATTCTCACCATCAAGAACACCAAACGCCAAGGGATAATGGTGACGGTTAGGATCTTGAGCCGACGCAAAAACAAGAACACCCTTATATCTGTTCTTTAGAAAAGTTGCATCCATAGTTAAAACTTTCCTCATGACTTTAAATCCTTCAATGCTAGCTCCCAAAGCTATGAACAAGTACATGAATTTATTATTCTCATTGCAATGCACATATGATCTTGTACCATGATTAACCTTCTCTAACATGTGCAGATAACATCGCAGCATCTTGTAGCTTTCTTCTGGGCTACCTTTCAAATCAGTAACAGCTTGATTTTTCCCTCTCAACGCCGTGGAATATGATATATCAACACCTAATTTTGTCTTGACAAGATCCATGATAATTTTCGGAGGTGGAGTTTCCATTTGCCCTGGATAATCACCATGTAAAAGAGAAGCAACTAATTTTGGAGTGCCTTGTCTCTTACTGTTGCTTGAACTTTGACTAGCCCGAGAGCATGTATGCATCTTGTTGTGCCTTCTAATCGAGAAAATATCTGTATCTCGAATCCTACCACCTCGTAAACCCCAGTTACATCCTTCTTTAGGACATTTGACCACATAACGCACCTTGTCCGACTTTACTATTTCAAAACTAAAACAGTTAGCGAATGAAGCTCTATCCACCACATCTTGCAATGCCTTCTTGTTTGGAAATTCTTGAAGTTTAGTCTGATCCAAACCGTCATCCCATGGTTCAATATACTTACACGGTTCTACAACAGGGCGTGGCTCAGTATATTCATCACCTTCATCACGTGATTCAGCTTCACCCTCTTTATTAGAATCACCCTCTACAGCCTTTTCTTTGCCTACGTAGACAACAATGGCGTTAGGTCCGATTTCACCATCCTTCGCATGTTGGTTTTCAAAGTTCATACCGACAGAACTTTGGTCCACTATGGGCATTGTGGGCACTGTGGGCGCTATGGGAACTTGCTCAGGCTGAGGCTCAGAAGGGATGACATTCACAAACAACATACATCTTCGCTTCTCATAATTAACAGAGTCTAGATAAACATTAACATCCTCATCATCATTAAGCTCACAATGCTCAACTGTTTCTACCAGTAGTGGCTTGTAGCTCAGCTGCAACTGAACGTTACTTTCAACAAACCCAATCTTCCTTTGTATCCTTGCTTTTAACATCAACAATGTTATATTCCTCTTGAACATTATACTATACATGCGTCCTTCAAATTTAAAATGTAGGCTGACGTTCTCGCATATTGTATCCTGCCAAACCAACCAATATAAAAAAATCATAATTAGTACTACTACTAGTTTTACTAGTTTTACTAAATATACCAGTATTACCAGTTTCACCACATTCTCTCTCTCCTATCAAAATCGAATCGAATGGTAAACGAGTTCTAATCTCCTTAATTCACTGAAATCGAAAGCGAAATCTATTTCTTATCTAATAGATAGCTCAATCGACCCATAAACCTTTGTAAAACACCCAATGTGCTAAGCTTTCTTGGATCTAAATCCAATTGAATTTCTGAATTTACAAATCAAAAAGAAATTCAACCAAAAGCTACTCTAATGAGAAGTAACGCACCTGCATTTTGAAGAACAACTTGATTCAACTCGAGTTGGTGAAGAACGACAGCAGTAGGAGCTCCGACGACGGAAGAATCGCCGGCGGCTGGATTGAGAGGTCGTCGGGTTTCTCTCGGGTCGAAAGAAGCTGGATTTTTGTTTTTTTATTTAAAAAATTTAATCTAATTCAGTAAAACAAAAAGGGTAAAATTGTCTCACCACCTAATATTCAAAAAGGTGGGAGTATGACGAATAGAGAGGGAGATAGAAGATTTGTCAAATTTTTTTAGGGACTTTGAGACGATTTCTCAGTTTAGCCATAACTGACAATTTATAAATAAAGGTATATATGGACAAACTTTTTCAAAAACGTCTTTTATTTCCAATTTTCCCAACTTTTATTAATTAATAGTAGAAAATTGTAAGATTTAAAAATCATTAGATGAGAATTTAAAATTTTAATAAATTACCATTGGTTAATAGCTATAGTTAAGAAATATGCTATTATAAATAAATAATACGTTTTAACTAAATATTAAGTTTTTTTTGTTAATTTATGTAAAAATCCTAAAACATCGTTCTTTGTGATACTAAAAGAGTATACATACTAATAACAAAGTTGCAATTTGTATTGTGAAAGCTTTATAAATGGTTTGTTGTGACATGCATCAAGTTTTTTGATTAGATGATCGTGAACTAGAGAGAATATAATATATATTTTGTGTTCTTTTCAAAAAACTTCACTACTTTTCATCAATTTTTGCTGCTAATTTAAATTGGCATGATAAAATCCAATTACAGTAAATCTGCAGAGTTTGCGACAAATGACACAAGTTGGAATTGTATCAACCTTTTTATCTGCAGAGTTTGCGACAAATGACACAAGTTTGCGATAAATGCATCTCAATTGCTCAATTGCTCGCCGTCTTCTTCGTATTCCTCGCCATGATACCATCGTCCGACTGTGCTGGAGCGTTTAATCAATCATGCTCGATTTCTTCTTCTTCGTCGCCGTTTATACTATGGTCCACCAAAGCTGATGATCCCAGCCGTGGCTCTCTCGACCAATTGCAGCAATTCCGACGATTAAAATATTAAAAGTTGGGATTCTAGGATCCAGTGACCCCTCTCGCTTATGGCTATGTGAGATTACTGGCTGAAAATGCCACACCCAAATCCATGGATTCGTCACTTGTTCGGTGTAATCCGTCATGGCCAAAAAAGCCGCCATTGATGTTAGATCGGCGAATTGAGGAAGTACGGCGGAGCAAAGGATGTGTGCAAACTGAAAGTATGGGTCTGTTGCAACTCAAATCTTATCTCAACTCTCTTATTAGTCCCAAAGATCATAAAGAAAACACTCTGAAATCGTGGAAGGGTGAAAGCTGAGCCTACACATCCTTTGACAAATTGCTATTTTACTTTTGTTTTTTTCTCTCCTATTCTTTATGTATTTCATTGTTATCCTATCTCTGTACAGAGAAATCATCATCAGCTAACTACGCTTGCAAATCAATCCCGAAACGTAAGCTTGTGTGCCGTGAAGTCTACGAAGACGTGTGGCCTGAGATTCAGGTCATGCATCATCTCTGTGAGCATCCTAATGTAGTACCCATCAAGGGTAGTTATGAAGACTCGGTTTTTGTTGACATTGTTATGGAAGTTTGTGAAGGTGGTAACTAAGCTTTTTTTTATCGGATGGTTTCTAAAGGGTATTTTAGTGAGCTAAGGCTGCTACGTTGATCAAGAATATTCTTGGTGTTGTTGAGGCTTGTCTTTCTCTTGGTATAATGCATAGAGATCTCAAGCCTGAGAATTTTTGTTTGATATATAGTCCTAAATCCTAATGATGATGTTAAGTTTAAAGGCTACAGATTTTGGTTTGTCTGTCTTCTTCAAGCCAGGTTCATTGTTGATTTTGACCCCTATATATTTTTAGTATTTTATGGGTTGTATATTGTTTTGGCAAATATTGTAATTTATCTTTCATTGAATCAAGTTTAATTGGTTTACTTGTTACTAACTACCAAACCTTGTTTTGCTTAGTTAGGATTTACTTGTCACTTACTACTACAGTTTTGTTGCAGATACCATTTCTCGATGATGATCCATGGTAGCAGTATCCTAAGAGAGAAGATTTTATCTGTTTTTTAATCTGTTTTTTTCATCGTTTGTTGGTGTTGAGTTTCGCCGGATATAGGCCAGAGGACAAAAGCCCATTAGTCGGCAATTAATGGGGATTTCGAGATCGGCCCGCAAAAAGCTCAGTAAACACAAGACGGTTGAGGAGGATTCCGATTTAAGCGAAGAGGGGGAGTTCGCAGTGGAGGAGATCTCGGGGAGATAGGACGAGATCGGAGGAGAAGATTCAGGAGTTGTTATGTGATATTCTTTGGATGTATATATTGAGCTTCTCCCTCGAGGGAGAAGCCACAGTTCATGTAACGCAAATCAAACTTATTCAAATACAAAAATCCACTTTGTAGATCTTTATAGTTTTTACCGATTTATACCAAAAGTCCGCCCAGATCTCATTTTCTAACCAAATTAATTTAGTTGTTGTTTCTTGATCCAACAATTTGGCGCCGCCTGTGGGGACTTTAGGTCTTTCTACTCTCAAAAATCAATTACTTTAAAGGTATTTAAGCGAAATGGATCCATCTACAACCGACGTATCAGCTTCCGAATCTAGCCACGAACATACCAGCGTCGTCACGCCGCCGGCGATCCTTCTGGAACAAACAGTCGCTCCCCCTCGAGGTGAGCATACCAGATTCCACTCTGATCGAGAGACCCGGAATTCGGCCAGATCTGGGACGAATCCGCTTCCTAGCGACACCCAGACGCCGACCCAGGATTCTCGGATCAGTCGGATCTCGACCACCACAGATTCATTCCGGCTCAGGATCCTGGCTTCCCAAACCGCGATCCCGCCGGGAAACAGAAACCAATCTCGGGTGTGGATTCGCTCTGAGAACAACATAACGAGTTGGCCCGGGCAACATCCAACGCCCCTACCATCTTTAGGGGCTCCCAGCGTGACTGATCTGTCGGAGATACGAGGGATGCTCGCCGTTTTGATCGACAAGACTCAAAACCAGGAAGCGACGAATCGAGCTCTCATGAGACGGATCGAGCGACATGAGCAAGAGCTCGCCCTCCGTGGAAGCCGCAAAGTCCGGTGATGTTCATATATTTCACCCTGTTTTCCCTTAATATATTCACATATTTTGCATCTTTTGCTATCCATTTTGACCATTATTGCATAGCTTTAGTACTGTTCTTGCATTAGAGTTTAGTTGCATTGCATTTGCATCTTTTCATGCATAAACAGGTGATTTTGGAGCTTAAGGAGCATGGAAGCAATGATGAGGAGAAGTGAAGCAATCATGAGGAGAAAGCAAGAGAGCTAAGGCTGAAGAACCAAGGTCCGGAGTCCAACTCGACCCTCCACTCGACCAGACACTCGACCGTGTGCTGAGAGGGACCCGACCGAGTGGGAAGAGCACAAGAGGAGCCAACTCGACCGGTCACTCGACCGAGCACCAGGTCGAGTTGGTCGAGCCGCCTGGCTATTTTGTCTTTTAGCGTTTTTAGGGCTTCCACTACATTTTCTATATAAGGGCTTGTACCTGCAGCCACCAAAAGAGTCCAGCTTTTTAGAGAGTCAAAAACCTAGTTTTTACCTTTTTTAGAATTATTCCTTTTGCACTTTTATTTTCTTAGATCTTGTACTTCTTTTAAAAGGAGAAAAAGACTAAATTCTTCAATATTGTTGGTTTCATAACTTTTTTAATATTGAGAATTTGAGTTTGGTTCTTTCTTCAATATTGTAGATCTTTGATTTATCTTTCTAATGATGCAAGTTTCAGTATTTTCTGGGTTTATGACTTTGTTGTTCATCATGTGTTCTTGTGAGTAGTTGCTTAGGATCTTGGGGATGGGTTAGGCTGGATTGTGTTTGAGGTTTGTTTGATTTGGTCAAGCTTGATTGTTGTAGATCTCTTCTAGGCTAGATGTTCTTAATGCTGATCCTATATCTGAGAGGGTAGGATCTGATTTCAAGCCTCTTAGCATCACACCAATGTCTAAGGAGCATAGATAAGGCTAGATCTAGAGACTATCATTAGGCTTGCTAAGAGATTAGAAGTCTTGTTTGATTTTTGACATATTGCTTAATGCCTGCTTGTGTAGATTCTTTACTTTGTGAGAACAAGTCTAGAGATGCATGAGTTTGATTGTTTCTTGCCATGAGAGTGGATTAAACATGTCTTAGAAATATATGTCTAGAGATTAGCTCAAGTTGTTTGAGATTTGTTGACCAAGTTAGATGACCTCAATCATAGTCCAGCCCATGAATCCCTCCTCAAGACCTTCCTTGTTTATTGATTTCTTAGCTTAAATCCTGTTGTTTGATCGTTGTTTGATTCGTTTTGGTATTGCTCTGTTTTTCTTGTGTTGCTCTGTTTTGCGTATTTGTCCAGCTCGACCCTGCACTCGATCAGCACTCGATCGAGTGCTTGCTCGAGTTCCAACCCAGAACTTGTGTTTATGATTTGTGTTTGTCCTGTTTCACCCTAGTTGCATTTCTGTTGCATTCATTTAGTATCATGTTCATTACTTACCTTGCATTAGTTCAATACTTGCATTTCCATAGTTTCTATTTCTGTTTGTCATAATCACTCTGTTCCATTTGCATTTAGCTCCTAGTTCTTGTAGTTTTACTTTCTGCACTTTCCATTTCATAATAGGATTGTTAGTGACAAACAACCTTTACATCTGGCTTGACTTAGACTCATATGCACATCTTAATTGTTCACAAACACTCAGATTGGATTGACACCTCTTATACTACAATTGCATAAGGGGAATTGAAACACCCTGACATCCATTCATTCATAAGTCATCATTCTATTCATCATTCACCACACCACAAAAATAGTCAGTTTCAATTTGGCGTCGTTGCCCATTTGAGTGTGTTTTTGTGACAATTAGGATCAAAAGAAGTCTAAGATTAAGTTCGTTTATCCACTTGTTCACTACTGATCTCGTTTCTTCTACTGCTTGTCTGTGATTGAGTTTCAGGTACCAGCTCGACCACCAACTCGACCACCACTCGACCGAGTGCGTGATCGAGTACTTGATCGAGTCAGAAGCCGGATTCAAATAGACTTCACATCTCAGTCTACTCGACCTTCAACTCATGCCAGTGCTCGACCGAGTGTCCGTTCGAGTCTGTAACCATGTTTCAAAGCAGTCAGTTCCATTATGCACCCATGCACCATCAACAAGGTTTCCAGACTCAATGGTGTCACCCTCCAACGTTTCAGACATACCAAGCCCAAGAACCTGACTTAAGAGCTATGCTGCAACAACTATTGCTTGGGCAAGCCAATAAGCAGATTGAGGAAGCAAGGCAGTTTGAAGAGTTGACCCAGAAGTTGAATTCTTATTCTAATGACCTGAGTAACAAGCTTGAAAGTCTGACCTCTACATTCCAGTACATGGAGAGCTCCATTGCTTCTACTTCAACTCCTAAGCCCCACCAATTTCCTGAACAAGCTAGTCAAAACCAAAGGGAGTTCACTGTTAACGCCATCCATCTCCATGAGGAAAATGTCATTGAGGACAGTGCGATTCAAGGTGGGGAGGATTCGTCACTAATTGAAGCCCAGAGTGAAGGTTTTACTGAGCAGACTGAAGCAGAAGAACAACTCGACCAGGTGCTCGACCACACACACGGCCGAGTACCTGATCGAGTGGTCGATCGAGTTGAAGACACAGAAGCTGTCAAGCCTGCTAAGTACATTCCTCCTGCTTACAAGCCACCTCTACCATTCCCAGGACGTTTCAAGGCACAAAAGATAAGGGAACTGAGGGAGATCATTGAGCAAAAGGAAAAGATGGCTTTACAACAAGCGGAAGAGAAAGCTTTGAAGGAAGAAGCTGTGATTGAGAAGAAGGAAGTGATGGCCATACAAGAGGTCATCATTGCTTACCAAGAAGAAGAGAGAGGACCTGCCTTGGAACAGTATGCTCCATATCCTCTCTATCAAGATTTTTTGCTTGAGATGTCAAAGAAGAAGGCTCATGATCAAGACATGAGGGATTTGAAAAAGATTGGGAAAGCTGTTATCCCAACAAAGCTTAAGGATCCAGACTCATTCAACCTACCCTGCTCCATCAGCTACATGCATTTCAACAAGTGCCTTTGTGATTTAGGGGCTTCAGTGAGTTTGATGCCATACTCAGTGGCTGAGAAGTTAGGTTATGAAGATTTCAAGGCAAGCAACTTCTATATCACTCTAGCAGATGGGTCCAAGAGGGATGTGGTTGGAGTGATCGAGAGCTTCCCAGTCAAGATAGGAGAAGCAAGGATCCCAACTGATTTTGCAATCATGAGCATGGAACATGAGCCTGAAGACCCTCTTATCTTGGGAAGGCCATTCTTAGCCACAGCTGGGGCTGTAATTGATGTGAAGATGGGGACTATTAAGCTCCACCTGACTGAAGACTTCACTATGAAATTTTACATTAACAACCCTACTAATCTGCCTTCCATCAATGATCCACCTTACATTATCAAAAGAAACGAGGATCATGAGGTCTCAAGTAAAGAAACACCTTCAAGTGCTAAGCTATCCTTTCAAGAAGAATCAGTGGAGAGGCTTAAGAATTCTCTTCAAGAACTGACTAATTTGGTGAAGGAACTCCAAGTTAAGCTGAACAAGAGGTCTTTGAAGAAGGCAAGACTAAGACTCAAGCTTAAGAAGAAACAAAGTTCAAGTGTTAAGGAAGTAGTGATCAAGAAGGAACACCAAGGTTACCAAGTCGAACCAGGGGGGATTTCATCACCTCCTTGGTATCTAAACAAAGCCTAAGAAGGCAATCAAAAGTCAAGCTTAGTGACTCTAAACAAGCTCACTAGGGAGGAAGTCCCTAAGGTATCCATGTACATATTGTTTAAGGTTTTTGGTATTTTGATTTTAGTTTTGGTATTTTCATGATCAGGGAAGCAAGGGAGGCCAGATAGAAGAAGAAAAGGAGACTCGCGGTCCAGCTCGACCCCCCCACTCGAGCACGTACTCGACCGAGTCCCGGTCGATTCCCATCGTCGAGCTGCCCCAATCTCCACCTCCAAGTCACCAACAAGACCCCAACTACTCCTATGACAGCATGCAGATGGATGTGGACAACTACTTCCACAATCCCTAAGGTACCACTATCACCTTCACTTGTAGATATCATTGCATTTGACATTGTGTTTTGTTTTTTGTTTTTCATCTTGAATCCTCAATCAAATTTCTTTCACACAGGGACTGTGTGATTTAAGTTTGGGGGAGGGTTTGAGATAGCATTTGACATTGTGTTTTGTGATTCTTATTTCAAATTTTTAGCATCATCATGTTAATACTTGCATAGCATCTAAGGCATAGAAAAACCCTAAAAATTTGAAATTTTTTGCAAAAATCTTTATAAAAAAAGAGTGTTCATGTAGTTTGCACTGCACATTAGGATCTTGTTTAGCATGTTTCATGTAGGATTGTATAGTATTTGCATTAGGGATCTATGATGAGTATTCCCTTGTTAGCTTGTTTATTCACTAGACTAGGATCAATGCCCAAGTTAATAGTACTTTGATGCTAGTTGAGTGGTTAGAAGCATAAGATTGAACCAAGCCTTGAATTCCTGCATTGCATTTGGTCTAAATTGAAGCATGTTGTGATTTGATGCCATTTCCTACTTATAAGAACTTAATATTGACTGTTAAATATCAATGTGTGCATTGCTTTAAACTCATGGATACCATATACATATTTGGATCATCTTTCTCCTTTTTACCACTCTTGTTGATCCAAGTAGCTGATTGAATCATTAAAATCAGTTTCCAATACCCTTAACCAACTCTTCTTTCAAGCCATGCTTATTCTTGAGTGTGTGAGGCCTTTTTGGGATTGAGCTTAGTAGAAAGTGTTAGGTTTGAACTGACAAGAATAATGCCTTGTGTAGTTCTAGTTTGCATTTTCTAAACTAGATAGGACTAGGTGATTTCATTATTGGGTTTGGGATTTGGGTTGAAAAAGAAAGAAAAGAAAAGAGGAGAAGAGAAAGAAAAGGTTAGAGTCTTTAGGAGGGGAATGTTTTTAAGTAAAATCAAAGTCTAGTGAAAGAATGGGAAGTATGATATTGTTTAAAGATGGTTTCAGTTAAAGAAAAGAAAGAAAAGAAAAGTCTAGCAAAATGCTTATATGTCTTAAGAATAAGAAGAAAATAGAACCATAGCAAATAAGTAAGAATCTCCCATTCCACTAGAAAGATCAAATAAGAAACATCTCCTAAGACTTTAAAATCAAAAGAGAAAAGGGTGAAAGAGAAGAGAAGAAGTTAAAGGGTAGCACTAGGATCAATTGGGTTTAGATTGATAGGATAAACACTTTGGGTGCCTTTGGGTAGACAAGGTTTTGTTCTTGTATGTGTCTAAGTGTTCTTACCTTTAGCATTCTTCTAAAGCTCAATCTATTTTTATGAGAGAACCTTGATATTGATAAGCCCCACTCTAAAGAGAGACCATCATTGTCTCTAAACCTTTTACTACCAAGCCAAATGAGTTTAAGCATTGCATATAATTGATTCATGTTCTTGATTAATGAATGTTAAAGGAAATGGTTGATTTGAATGCATGTGGACATCTAAGGCTCAAATCAGTAAAGGTTGTGATATGCTTGTCTAAAATCTTTAAGTACAGCTCATTCAACTTGCATCATAGTACTAGTAACTTGGACATTGATTCTAGATGGTCTATTTGCAAGCTTTAGGAGCTGAGATCCCACTTTCAAACCTCACCTACCTTCTTATGTCTTGTTCATTTGCTTGAGGGCAAGCAAAGACTAAGTTTGGGGGTGTTGATGTTCATATATTTTACCCTGTTTTCCTTAAATATATTCACATCTTTTGCATCTTTTGCTATCCATTTTGACCATTATTGCATAGCTTTAGGACTGTTCTTGCATTAGAGTTTAGTTGCATTGCATTTGCATCTTTTCATGCATAAACAGGTGATTTTGGAGCTTAAGGAGCATGGAAGCAATGCTGAGGAGAAGTGAAGCAATCATGAGGAGAAAGCAAGAGAGCTAAGGCTGAAGAACCAAGGTCCGGAGTCCAACTCGACTGCCCACTCGACCAGACACTCGACCGTGTGCTGAGAGGGACTCGACCGAGTGGGAGGAGCACAAGAGGAGCCAACTCGACCGGTCACTCGACCGAGCACCAGGTCGAGTTGGTCGAGCCGCCTGGCTATTTTGTCTTTTAGCGTTTTTAGGGCTTCCACTACATTTTCTATATAAGGGCTTGTACCTGCAGCCACCAAGAGAGTCCAGCTTTTTAGAGAGTCTAAAACCTAGTTTTTACCTTTTTTAGATTTATTCCTTTTGCACTTTCTTTTATTTTTAGATTTTGTACTTGTTTAAGAAAGAAAGACTAGATTCTTGTATTTTGTTGGTTACATAACTTTCAAGATATTAAGATTTCAAGTTTCATTTCTTCATCAATATTGTAGATCTCTGTTTCATCTTTCTAATAATGCAAGTTTCAATATTTTCTGGGTTTTTGACTTATTTCACCATGTGTTCTTGTGAGTAGTTTGCTTAGGACCTTGAGGATGGGTTAGGCTGGGTTGATCTTGTGGTTTATTTGATTTGGTCAAGCTTGATTGTTGTAGATCTCTTCTAGGCTAGATGTTCTTAATGCTGATCCTATATCTGAGAAGGTAGGGTTTGATTTCAAGCATCTTAGCATCACACCAATGTTTAAGGAGCATAGATAAGGCTAGATCTAGAGCTTACCATTAGGCTTGCTAAGAGATTAGAAGTCTTGTTTGGTTTGAGATGTATTGCTTAATGCCTGCTTGTGTAGATTCTTTACTTTGTGAGAACAAGTCTAGAAATGCATAGGTTTGATTGTTTCTTGCCATGAGAGTGGATTAAACATGTCTTAGAATAGTATGTCTAGAGATTAGCTCAAAGTTTGCTTGAGATTTGTTGACCAAGTTAGATAACCACAATGATTAGTTCAGCCCATGAATCCCTCCTCAAGGCCTTCTTTGTTTATTAATATCTTAGTCTAAATATCATTGCTTGCTTGTTGTTTGATTCGTTTTTGCATTGCTCTGTTTTTATTGTGTTGCTCTGTTTTCACGTTTAGTCTAGCTCGACCCTGTACTCGACCTACACTCGGTCGAGTGCTTGCTCGAGTTCGTCCCCAGAACTTGTGTTTATGATTTGTGATTGTCCTGTTTAATTCCTGTTTTATTTCTGTTGCATTCATTTAGCTTTCTGTTCATTACTTATCTTGCATTAGTTCTTCATCAACATAGTTTCTATTTCTGTTCTTGCTATTATAATCACTCTGTTCCATTTGCATTTAGCTCCTAGTTCTTGTAGTTTTACTTTCTGCACTTTCCATTTCATAATAGGATTGTTAGTGACAAACAACCTTTACATCTGGCTTGACTTAGACTCATATGCACATCTTAATTGTTCACAAACACTCAGATTGGATTGACACCTCTTATACTACAGTTGCATAAGGGGAATTGAAACACCCTAACATCCATTCATTCATAAGTCATCATTCTATTCATCATTCACCACACCACAAAAATAGTCAGTTTCATCCGGCGAGAAACCACGCACCCTTCGGAAACAATCTCAATTGACTTCGCGGAAAGAGCGCTGCCTCGAACCCGCCTCGACTTTGAGACAGTCCACGTCACCCCACCTGGGCTCAGAACATTACCTGTGTTCACGACCTCGGAAAATCTACGAGCTCCGAGCTTAACGACCTTCCCCGAGCCAGCGAGCTCACGACCTTCTGACCAGCCTTCGGTCGGGAATGTCGGATCGATGGCACCCGATGTCAACAATTCAGACGCTCCAGTTAATCCCCCAACAAGGGCAAACCCAAGTTCGACCGAGGAATTCGTGGACGGAATGCCTCGCCACGCGGCGGTCGGCAACTTCGGCACCTTCGGCCCCCCGAGGAACGACGCAGTCAGCGCCCAATTCCTCGCTGAATACATGAATAAAGCAAGTGCCAAGATGGCCCAAATCCGTTCAAGGGTCCACCTGGCCACAAGCGCTGCGCCGGACATCGATCGCGTGATCGCAGAAACGAGGCGCACCCCATTCACCGATCGAATTGCGAAAGTTCTCCTTCGAGACGTAGGTAAACTACGACTCCCCGAGTATGCGGGCACGTCTGACCCAGGAGCACACCTCCGGGCTTTCAGATTGGCAATAACAAAGGCCTACCTCACCGATGATGAATGTGAGGCTGGCTACTGTCGATACTTTGCCGAAAACCTGGTGGGACCGGCACTGGAGTGGTTCGCGTCTTTGGAATCTTATTCCATCGATTCCTTCGACCAACTCGCCGCTGTTTTCTTGAAGCAGTACTCAATCTTCTTCCAAGCCAAGGTGATCGAATCCGACCTATGGCTTTTGGTGCAAGGGAAGGACGAGCCGCTTCGCGAATACATAACCCGCTTTAAGGAAGTCAAGGCCAGGATATCAAACTTGAACGACGAAGTCACCCTAGCGGCCCTTCGACATGGCTTATGGTACATGTCAAAATTTTGGGAGGAGCTCACTGTCCGGCAACCTCCCTCGCTTAACGACGCTCTTCATAGGTCAATAAACTTTGCTAGAGCCAAAGAGGAGCGAGCTGCTGCCGAGCTCCATAATTCAGCAAAAAGTCCCTTCAACCCCTCTAAGAAACCCTTCCGGAGAGACCCGCTCGAATCCGGACTCCATGCCTTTGCGGTGGACTTTTCTTCCAGACGCAAAGTTTTACAAGTATCACAAAATACGGGGTAACTCGACCGAGGAGTGCAGAACCGTAGGATGCCTCCTCGCAAGAAAACACGAAGCAGGAGAGCTCGGTGAAATCGACCTCGAAAAGGAGGGAGAAAAAGCCAGGGAAGCAAACGCCAACGCCAAAGACGTTGTTGCTAAGCGAGAAAGAGCTGATGAGGCTGAGGGATCATCACCCCCTCCAGCCCCGAACAAACGTATCGAACTTGTTTTCCAAGGCCTCACCCTTTGTCGCACTGCCGACCTCACATATCCCAATGTTTCGGGAATCTTGACAAGAGCCACCGGGTCGATTATATCACAAGAGGATCCGCCCTGTGCCGTAGCTCTGTCAATTTGATCAAAGCGTACCAACGCAGGGTCGAGAGTTACCACCGGGAAAGAAAACCACGCTCTAAGCCCGACTACGAAATTACTTTCTAGGAGAGCGAAACCGCTGATCTGGACAAGCCACACGACGATGCTCTGATCGTCAGGCTAGACGTCGGAGGATGCGAGTTGTCTACGACGCCTTTAAACGAATGGGATATCCGGATTCCGAACTTAAAGGGGGCAAAACCCCGCTCACGGGATTTGCCAGAGATACAACTCTGGCCAAGGGCACAGCCCAGTTAATTGTAGTAGCCAAAGGGGAACAACATTTAGTCAACTTTGTAGTCGTCGACAGCCCCGCTCCTTTCAACGCCATTCTCGGCAGACCGTGGCTCTACGGGATGAAGACCGTCCCGTCCACTTACCATTAATGCGTGAAGTTCCCAACCTGGGGCGGAATCGCGACTATCTACGGAAGCCAACGTGCCTCCAGACAATGTTATAGGGGCGGGTACGACTTAATTAAAAAGTCCAATCAATAGCAATTAATGATCAATGACGAGCTTCAAGCTCGTCACCTGCTGTCCATTGACGACCAAGGTCGACCAAATTTCTATCATGGAAGGCCACCCCGACTGATGTGTCGGAATTGGGGCCGACTTGAACGACAGTACAAGGCCCAAACTGATCCAGTTCTTGGGGCAAAATTACGCAACTTTTGCCTGGTCCTCGTCTGATATGAAGGGAATTGACATAAGTGCCACCTCGCACCAATTGAATGTCGACCCCACTTATAAACCAATAAAGCAAAAGCGCCGTAAGCTCGGTCCCGAAAGGGCCAAAGCAGTAAACGACGAGGTGGATCGATTGTTGAAAATTGGTTCCACTCGCAAGGTCCAGTACGCCGATCGACTTCAAGGATCTTAACAAGGCTTGCCCAAAGGACAATTACCCCCTCCCGCCCATCGACCGGCTGGTCGAAGCAACCGCCGGGCACGAGACCTTATCCTTTATGGACGCGTTCTCGGGTACAACCAGATCCTTATTGACCCCGCCGACCAGGAAAAAACCGCCTTCATAACTGACAGGGGTACCAACGACTGGTCAACAAAATGTTCGCCCAGCACCTCGGGAAAACTATGGAAGTCTACATTAACGATATGCTCGTCAAGTTGACGCGTGAACAGGATCACGTCTCCCAACTCAAAGAATGTTTAAAACCCTAAACCAGTACGGGATGAAACTTAACCCGACCAAGTGCACATTCGACGTTGCGTCTGGTGAATTCTTGGGATACTTGGTCACCAAGCGGGATCGAAGAAAACCCCAAGCAGATGATGTGATCATGGATGGAGCTAGGGAGGAGGAGCTTTTAGCTGAGCTTGAACCCGAGGAACTTGTAGCTGCGCTTGAACCCGAGGAGCTTGTAGCGGAGGAATCATTGCTTGTACCTGAAGGACCAATGACTAGAGCAAAATCTAAGAGGCTAAGAAATGCACTAAATGAGCTTATTCAAGAGCTTATGGCCAAAGAGAGCATGAGAACAACTATTGGGGACGATATCTATCAAGTCCAGCCCACTTTGAGCCTAATTCAAGTCCAAGAAAACCCAAAATAATCACTTTGTTTTGTGGTCAAAGAGGAGTAACGAAAATTGAGTTCAACTCACCTTGGGAAGGACACCTTGGGAAGACAAAGTTCAAGAGTTGAATCTTCTTTAAATTATCTATCTTTATTGTGTTTTAATTTCAAGAATAATAATTGGCTTTGTGACCAAGTTTTCTGTCTCTATATAAACTCATGTAATCTCATTTGAGAATCATCAACCAATTTTCTTTTTCATTTTAAGTCATCTCTTTGTTCTTTGTCTAGAACATTTCTTTGTTTCTTGGTGTGTAATATCCAAGCAACAGCCTCCTTTTGCTGGACTAGTGTGTCATATCTAGCAGTGATTGGAGTTGGGAATATCAGCAGCCTTCCGCAACTGCTGTGCGACCCCTCAATCCATCAAATCCTCCTTGTTGCACCTTGCATCTTGCGAGTTTCTATCCTTTTTAGTCCGGGTGAGTGATCCTCGAATTTTGGGCGTATCAAGTGGTATCAGAGCCACTCAACCGGTACTTGTCTGTTCATCTTCTTGGAGTGGTTAAAACAGATTTCACAAAAATCCTCTTGTCTTTCTATCTTCCTTCTTCCCTTGTTGCTTGGGAATTCCATTGAGTTGCTTGGATTTGTTCTCTTAGAACTTAGAGAGAAAGCTCTTGAGTGACCTACCAAAAAAATTGAGAGAAACACTTTTGTGAGGATTTTTTATCTGCTAACTTTTGATGTTTAAGTTTTGAGGAAACCATGGAAAGTGATGGAGAACGAGATCGGCCAGGGAATTCTGTCGCCGGGCTATCTAACTTGCAAATGAGAGCATTGAATGACACTATTACTAACCTTACGAATACAGGTCTAGAAAAACTACACCAGAGGCTCGACGAGATTCAGAACAGTCAACAAACCCGTTCTAGACCAGCAGCCAGGAGAGAACGTTCAAGGAGGACTTACCAGCCCGAAGAGGAAATTGAAGAAGAGGAGTTCCATGAAGAAGATGATCGATCAATCAACTGACCTAGACGAAGTCATAANTATCAGCAGCCTTCCGCAACTGCTGTGCGACCCCTCAATCCATCAAATCCTCCTTGTTGCACCTTGCATCTTGCGAGTTTCTATCCTTTTTAGTCCGGGTGAGTGATCCTCGAATTTTGGGCGTATCAAGTGGTATCAGAGCCACTCAACCGGTACTTGTCTGTTCATCTTCTTGGAGTGGTTAAAACAGATTTCACAAAAATCCTCTTGTCTTTCTATCTTCCTTCTTCCCTTGTTGCTTGGGAATTCCATTGAGTTGCTTGGATTTGTTCTCTTAGAACTTAGAGAGAAAGCTCTTGAGTGACCTACCAAAAAAATTGAGAGAAACACTTTTGTGAGGATTTTTTATCTGCTAACTTTTGATGTTTAAGTTTTGAGGAAACCATGGAAAGTGATGGAGAACGAGATCGGCCAGGGAATTCTGTCGCCGGGCTATCTAACTTGCAAATGAGAGCATTGAATGACACTATTACTAACCTTACGAATACAGGTCTAGAAAAACTACACCAGAGGCTCGACGAGATTCAGAACAGTCAACAAACCCGTTCTAGACCAGCAGCCAGGAGAGAACGTTCAAGGAGGACTTACCAGCCCGAAGAGGAAATTGAAGAAGAGGAGTTCCATGAAGAAGATGATCGATCAATCAACTGACCTAGACGAAGTCATAAAAACCATGATCAAGGTGATGTTAATCCTTTTGGTACAAGAAATGACAATTTAGGTGGTTTAAAACTTAAAATTCCAACCTTTGAAGGTAGAAATGATCCGGATGTTTATCTAGAATGGGAAAGGAAAATAGAGTTAGTGTTCGAATGTCAAAATTTCTCTAAACTCAAGAAGGTTAGGTTAGCAGCAACTGAGTTTGTATGCTATGCTATTAACTGATATGATCAAGTTTTGACTCACAGGAGAAGGACAGGTGGAAGACCAATAGCTTCATGGGATGAGCTCACTATCTTGATGAGGAAACGGTTTGTGCCGGCTCATTACCACAGAGATCTCCACCAAAAAATCAGACGCTTGCTTCAAGGAACCAAATANGAGAAAGCTCTTGAGTGACCTACCAAAAAAATTGAGAGAAACACTTTTGTGAGGATTTTTTATCTGCTAACTTTTGATGTTTAAGTTTTGAGGAAACCATGGAAAGTGATGGAGAACGAGATCGGCCAGGGAATTCTGTCGCCGGGCTATCTAACTTGCAAATGAGAGCATTGAATGACACTATTACTAACCTTACGAATACAGGTCTAGAAAAACTACACCAGAGGCTCGACGAGATTCAGAACAGTCAACAAACCCGTTCTAGACCAGCAGCCAGGAGAGAACGTTCAAGGAGGACTTACCAGCCCGAAGAGGAAATTGAAGAAGAGGAGTTCCATGAAGAAGATGATCGATCAATCAACTGACCTAGACGAAGTCATAAAAACCATGATCAAGGTGATGTTAATCCTTTTGGTACAAGAAATGACAATTTAGGTGGTTTAAAACTTAAAATTCCAACCTTTGAAGGTAGAAATGATCCGGATGTTTATCTAGAATGGGAAAGGAAAATAGAGTTAGTGTTCGAATGTCAAAATTTCTCTAAACTCAAGAAGGTTAGGTTAGCAGCAACTGAGTTTGTATGCTATGCTATTAACTGATATGATCAAGTTTTGACTCACAGGAGAAGGACAGGTGGAAGACCAATAGCTTCATGGGATGAGCTCACTATCTTGATGAGGAAACGGTTTGTGCCGGCTCATTACCACAGAGATCTCCACCAAAAAATCAGACGCTTGCTTCAAGGAACCAAATATGTGGAGGACTATTTCCAGGAAATGGAAAGCTTAATGATCAAGGCGGACGTAGATGAAACCTTAGAAGCTACCATGGCCAGATTCCTTGACGGCCTCAATCGAGACATTCAGGACAGAATGGAGCTTCAAGAATATGAAAGCTTGGAGGGAATGTTGCACAAGGCGATTCTAATCGAACAACAAACCAAGAGGAAGGGTTTCTCTAAACCTTCTTTTGCTCCAAAACCAAGTTATCAAGATAAAGGTAAGTCTTCAACCCCATCAAATTCAGTTTTTAAGACTAATGCTCCTACTCGTCTTAAGATAGGAAAGGCATTCGAGACCAACAATCGGGCAAGGGATATTCGGTGTTTCAAATGTCAAGGACTTGGACATTATGCCAACAAATGTCCGAATCAAAAGGTAATGATCCTCCTAGACAACGGTGAAGTGGAGTCCGAGGACGATAAAGAAAAAGAGGAAGATCTGGGACCAATCTTTGACGAAGAGGAAGAGCAATTTGAATATCCAACTCAAGGGACACTTCTGGTCACTAGGAGATCATTGAGCGTTCAACCTAAGTCCAATCACCGAGAACAAAGGGAGAATCTCTTTCACTCTAGATGTTTAGTTAAAGATAAAGTTTGTTCTTTGATCATTGACGGTGGAAGCTGTACTAACGTTGCTAGTGAAACTCTTGTTAGGAAGCTTGGACTTGAGACAAGACCTCATCCGCGACCTTTTAAACTGGAATGGTTGAATGAAATGGGCGAACAATATGTCAGAGAGCAAGTCACGGTTCCTCTTACCATCGGCCGATATGAAGATGAGATCATGTGCAATGTCCTTCCCATGGATGCAAGCCATATTCTTCTAGGACGACCTTGGCAGTTTGACATGAGGGTGATACATGATGGCTACACAAACCGGCATTCCTTTGAGCATAAAGGAAAGAAGATCATTCTGGTTCCTTTAACTCCGTTGGAGATCCATCAAGACCAGGTCCGGTTGAAAGAAAGCCGAGACAAAGAAATTAAACCAGCAAAACCTGAGGTATCTCCTAAGAACTTTAACTTCTTTGTCAAAGAGAGTCAAGTAAGGAAATCTGTGTACTCTCAACAGCCATTGCTTTTGCTTGTGTATAAAGAAACACTAATAGCATTTTCTGACCTTGCACCGGAGCTCCCGAGTTATTTGATAGATGTTTTGCAGGAATTCTCAGATATCTTTCCAGAAGAAAACCCTAACGGTTTGCCGCCAATAAGAGGTATAGAACACCAAATTGATTTCGTCCCAGGTGTGTCACTTCCAAACCGGCCGGCTTATCGAACTAATCCGTTGGAAACAAAGGAAATTCAAATGCAGATTGGAGAACTTCTTGAAAAAAGTTACATCAGGGAGAGCCTAAGCCCATGGGTTGTACATGTTCTCCTTGTGCCTAAGAAGGATGGCTCTTGGCGCATGTGTGTAGACTGCCGTGCCATCAACAATATTACGGTAAAGTATAGGCATCTAATCCCTAGTCTTGATGACATCCTAGATGAATTGCATGGTTCTTCTGTTTTCTCAAAAATAGATTTGAAAAGTGGATATCACCAAATTCGCATGAAAGAAGGTGATGAATGGAAGACTGCATTCAAAACTAAGCTAGGATTGTATGAGTGGCTTGTCATGCCTTTTGGCCTTACTAATGCACCTAGTACATTCATGCGTTTGATGAATCATATCTTGCGATCTTTTATTGGTCATTTTGTTGTTGTCTACTTTGATGACATTCTTATCTATAGCAAGAACCGTGAGGAACATAAGCTGCATTTGAAATCTGTCCTAGACGTCCTTAGGAAAGAAAGGTTATTTGCAAATCTTAAGAAGTGCTCTTTTGGAACAGATCACGTGGTTTTCTTAGGTTTTATTGTAGGTGCTGATGGTCTCAANTGAAAAGTGGATATCACCAAATTCGCATGAAAGAAGGTGATGAATGGAAAACTGCATTCAAAACTAAGCTAGGAATGTATGAGTGGCTTGTCATGCCTTTTGGCCTTACTAATGCACCTAGTACATTCATGCGTTTGATGAATCATATCTTGCGATCTTTTATTGGTCATTTTGTTGTTGTCTATTTTGATGACATTCTTATCTATAGCAAGAACCGTGAGGAACATAAGCTGCATTTGAAATCTGTCATAGACGTCCTTAGGAAAGAAAGGTTATTTGGAAATCTTGAGAAGTGCTCTTTTGGAACAGATCACGTGGTTTTCTTAGGTTTTATTGTAGGTGCTGATGGACTCAGGGTGGATGAAGAAAAGATCAAGGCCATCCGTGATTGGCCTAGCCCCAAAACTGTTGGAGAGGTAAGGAGCTTTCATGGGCTAGCTGGGTTCTACCGGAGGTTTGTTCAGAACTTCAGCACAATAGCAGCTCCACTCACAGAGGTAATCAAGAAGAATGTTGGTTTCAAGTGGGAACAAGCTCAGGAGGAGGCGTTTCAGATACTTAAAGGGAAGTTAACTCAAGCGCCTTTACTTACACTTTCGGATTTCTCCAAAACTTTTGAGATAGAATGTGATGCCTCAGGAGTGGGTATTGGTGTTGTGTTGATGCAGGAAAAGAAACCCATTGCCTACTTCAGTGAGAAATTGGGAGGAGCTACACTCAATTACCCCACTTATGACCAAGAGCTATACGCTTTGGTTAGGGCACTCCAAACATGGCAACATTATCTTTGGCCAAAGGAGTTTGTAATTCATACAGATCACCAATCCTTGAAGCACCTCAAAGGCCAGCAAAAGTTGAACAAAAGGCACGCTCGTTGGGTTGAATTCATTGAGACATTTCCCTACGTCATAAAATACAAACAAGGTAAGGAAAATGTGGTGGCTGATGCCTTGTCTAAAAGGTATGTTCTTCTTTCAGCTCTTGAGACTAAGTTGATTGGTTTTGAGTTCATGAAGCAATTGTATACAACTGACCAGAATTTTAAAGAGATTTATAGAAAATGCTCTAAAGTCGCTTACGGAAAATATTATCAGNTTAAGCTATTTCTGGTAAACTTTGTGGTCTAAGTTAGGAACTAAGCTGTTGTTTTCAACTACTTGCAATCCTCAAACTGACGGACAAACCGAAGTAGTGAATAGAACTTTGTCTACTCTTTTGTGTGCTATCATTAAAAAGAAANAGGTGGACTGATGGGACATTTTGGAGTAAAGAAGACCCACAAAGTGGTTTATGAGCATTTCTACTGGCCGAGCTTAATGAANTTTGCCTCATGTTGAGTTTGCATATAATCATTCAGTTCATACTGCTACTAAGTATTCTCCTTTCCAAATTGTCTATGGTTTCAATCCTCTAACGCCTTTGGATCTAATCCCTTTGCCTTTGAGTGAAAGAGTTCGTATGGATGGGAAAAACAAAGCTGAACTTGTTAAGCAGATTCATGAGAAAGCCCGACTCAATATTGAAGCAAAGACAAAGCAATATGAGAAGCAAGCAAAAAAAGGAAGACGTCAATTGGTGTTTAAAGAGGGAGATCTAGTGTGGATACACTTGAGAAAGGAACGTTTCCCAGCAGAAAGAGAGTCTAAGTTAATGCCACGGGTCGATGGTCCATTCAAAGTCTTGACAAAAATCAGTGACAATGCTTACAAACTCGACTTGCAAGGTAAGTACAAAGTGAGTTCAATTTTTAATGTTGCTGATTTGGCTCCATTTGTGGCAGATGATCCAGATTTGCGGTCAAATCCTTTTCAAGAGGAGGAGGATGATGTGATCATGGATGGAGCTAGGGAGGAGGAGCTTTTAGCTGAGCTTGAACCCGAGGAACTTGTAGCTGAGCTTGAATCCGAAGAGCTTGTAGCGGAGGAATCATTGTTTGTACCTGAAGGACCAATGACTAGAGCAAAAGCTAAGAGGCTAAGAAATGCACTAAATGGGCTTATTCAAGAGCTTATGGCCAAAGAGAGCATGGGAAGAAATATTGGGGATGATACCTATCAAGTTCAGCCCACTTTGAGCCTAATTCAAGTCCAAGAAAGCCCAAAATAATCACTTTGTTTTGTGGTCAAAGAGGAGTGACGAAAATTGAGTTCAACTCACCTTGGGAAGGACACCTTGGGAAGACAAAGTTCAAGAGTTGAATCTTCTTTAAATTATCTATCTTTATTGTGTTTTAGTTTCAAGAATAATAATTGGCTTTATGACTAAGTTTTCTATCTCTATATAAACTGATGTAATCTCATTTGAGAATCATCAATCAATTTTCCTTTTCATTTTATGAGTTTTTCTCTTTGTTCTTTGTCTAGAACATTTCTTTGTTTCTTGGTATGTAATATCCAAGCAACAACCTCCTTTTGCTAGACTAGTGTGTCATATCTAGCAGTGATTGGAGTTGGGAATATCAGCAGTCTTCCGCAACTGCTGTGCAACCCCTCAATCCATCAAATCTCCTTTGTTGCACCTTGCACCTTGGCGAGTTTCTATCCTTTTTAGTCCGGCTGAGTGATCCTCGAATTTTGGGCGTATCAGCAGATCACCACTTTCCTCGAAATGCCCTCCCCAAGAACTACCCGGGAAGTGCAGAGACTCACAGGGCGGATCGCAGCCCTAAATCGCTTAATTGCGCGGTCAACGGACCGCTGCCTCCCATTCTACCAAATGCTAAAAGGCAACCGGAAGTTTGAATGGGACGGCAGGTGCGAGGAAGCGTTCCAGGAATTAAAAAAATACCTTTCCGAGCCTCCCGTACTCTCAAAGCCGGCGGACGGGGAACACCTCTTCCTCTACATTGCAGTCTCCGACTCCGCGGTAAGCGGACTGCTAGTGGGAGAACACGAGGGAGGACATAAACCCGTCTACTACGTTAGCAAAACCTTGGTCGATGCCGAAACATGATACCCTGCCGTGGAAAAGCTAGCCCTGGCAGTCGTAATGTCCGCTCGAAAGCTACGACCTTATTTCCAATCGCACACAATCGTGGTAATGACGTCCCAACCTATACGCTCTATCCTCCACAGTCCTAGCCAGTCCGGCAGATTGGCCTAATGGGCAATCGAACTAAGCGACTACGGCATCGAGTACCGGCCCAGAACTTGCGCCAAGGCACAGGTCCTCGCCGATTTTGTAATCGAGCTCGCTGCCAGCACAGACCACGAGGGGAATAACCCGACGAAATGGTCGCTATACGCGTACGGAGCGTCATCTAGGCTAGGATGCGGGATCGGGATTCAACTTATCTCCCCCATCAAAGAAGTCATAGAGCAATCTTTTCGGCTCGGATTTACGGCCTCAAATAACGAAGCCGAATATGAGGCCTTAATAGCTGGCTTCCGACTCGCACAAGGCCTGGGCGTAAAAGAGCTCGCAGCGTTCAGCGACTTGCAACTCGTCACTAGCCAGTTCCATGGAAACTACGATACAAATAACGAACGGATGGACGCATATCTTCGGGTTGTTCGATCTCTCACAGAACAGTTTTCATCATCGTTTACCCGCCCCTATAAAATCCCGCGTGGAGAAAACTTAGCAGCCGACGCCCTGGCCGCCCTCGCTTCCACCCCAGACCCATTGGTTAAACGGGATAAAAGAACCCAGCATTCCCATTCCCGTTAAAGCTTAGAGCATCCAACGAGGAGAACCTCGAGCAGGTCCTCGAGCAAGATGATGAGCTCCTAGACGAGCATTTACCGGAAGATGAACACAATGCAGGATCAAAGACGGATTGGCGAATCCCTATAAGCAAATACATTTCTAATGGAACTATTCCTGAAGATCGATGGCAAGCATGGAAGCTCAAAGCACAAAGTGCGCGATATTTCCTCATCCGCGATGAGCTTTATAAGCGATGTATTGTCGGACCGTATCTTAGATGTGTTCGTGGAAACGAGGTCGAGAGTATCATGAAAGAAGCTCACCAGGGACCTTGTGGAAATCATTCCGGAGGTCGATCATTAGCCCTCAGGATTAAACGGCAAGGGTACTTCTGGCCGACCATGCTCGCAGATTGCGACACGCATGCTAAAAGTTGTGATAGATGTGAACGCCACGCTCCCATGATCAATCAACCAGCCGAGCTGATGAGTTCGGTCTCCGCTCCTTATCCCTTCATGCGATGGTCGATGGATGCCATCGGCCCACTCGAGCAGTCGGGAAGGCAACGCGTGAAGCACCTTTTGGTCGTAACCGACTATTTTACCAAGTGGATCGAGGCCGAATCCTACCAATCAATTATTGGGGAACACGTGAAAGATTTCCTCTGGAAAAACTTGGTGTGCCGTCACGGTATCCCCTACGAGATTGTAACAGACAATGGAACCAACCTGATGTCATCCGTAGTGCAAAAGTTCTGCGATGATTGGGGCATCCGCATCACCCCGTCCACACCCCGGTACCCCCAGGGGAACGGGCAGGTCGAGGCGGCCAATAAGCTAATCTTGCATGGCCGAAAACGACGGTTAGGCGCGTGGTCCTGTGGGCCACCCAAACTACACCGCGTGGGAGTACAGGCGAAACTGCCTTCTCCCTAGCTTACAGAATCAAAGCCGTTGTACCAGCAGAGATCTATGTAGGCAGTATCCACCGGGTCATCTCTCCCGAAAACGAGACTATAAACGATGGGGCATTGCTCGACAGTCTGGCTCTTATTGATGTGAAGAGAGAGCAAGCCCTAACGCGAGCTCAAAACTACCAGAACGCTATAGCCCGCTTCTATAACTCTAAAGTTCGACCCCAGAATTTCAATATCAGAGAACGCGTACTCCGTAAAGTCTTCGATCATAAGAAGGAATAGAACGCCGGGAAGATGGGAACGAAGTGGGAAGGACCCTACAAGATCACTAAGGTCGTTCGCAACGGCATATACCGCCTTGTTGACAAAAGTAACGGAAAGGCCGAGCCACGGCCTTGGAACATCATGAATCTAAAGAAGTACTTCCAATAAGTACTGATAATAATTGAACTACGATTTGGCTTGATCCCTTTACGGGGTACGTAGGCAGCTCGGTTCATGAACGCAGCCACCCTCCTACTCTTTCTCTTCTTATCGAGAACCCTCTCACCAATAAAATCATCCCACCGAATTCAACTCGATAAATAGTATACAACATCAACTCAAACAAAAATATCAAACCAAAAAAAAAAAAAGGGGACGAATGTACCTCTCACTATTTAACCTCGACTTCGAGTACCCCTTAAAACGTCCCCCTGAGGTCTTAACGGGAAGCCAATAGCGCCCCCACGCAAGTATCATAAAACCTTGCTACTTAAACACCTGCGTACGATACTATCAAACGAATTCCCTCTTAAAGACAAAAATGGAAGAAAACCCTGCGAGGTCGTAACCAGTATGCCCTAGCTCATAACAACGAGCTCGTGTAAACCAAGGACTAGAATTCTCTTTGCTCAAAATAAGAGTGGGTAATGCCAAGAAAAAAATTCGAGGGTTCGAGGATTTAAAGGCCTTCCCAGGCAAAACAACCAGTTTTGGAAAAAAACCCTCCCGGGCAAACAAAACGACGTCTTAAAAAAAAACAGCGAAGAGGACTTAAAAACAGCAATCACTTGTCCTCACCCTCCGCTTCAGCTCCCGAGACCGTCAACCGAACAGCATTGCTCCCATGCTCATCTAGACCTTGCGGGATTCCAGTTCCAGCATCAACCTCCATCGGAGCAACCGAGTCCTCCGAGATTTGAGGAAGGTCAAGCTTGCTCACCGAGAAGTCCAATACCGCAATGGAATCAGATCAAATGGCGAGTACTGCCTTCTGAGAACCCAGGATCCGCAGCTAGTCTTCCACCGTGGTTTTCCCCTCTCGTATCTGCTGTATCAGCAGAAGGTTGGACTCAATTTCCGCCAAGTCGCCGTCCACGTCCGTCTTTTCCTTCTTTCGCTCCCACTTGTGCTTGATGGAATCCAGGATCACCCGATAGTCTTGAGCCAACTTGGTGTTGCCGCTCAACCCCCGCGGCCTTGTCTTTCAACCATCGGTTTTCTTTCAGCAGCAGCTCGCGGTCCTCAACGGCTTTAGCCTAAGCAATCCTCGCCGAAGTAAGGTCGGCCTCAGCTACGACCAGCTTTTCTTGAGCAACCTTCAAGGAGGTGATTTCCCGTTCCAAAGAAGCAGCTCTGCCATCGGCGGCTGCTTCTCTCTCCTGGGCCGCCTTCAAGGCCGCCGTTAGCTCATGGACAACTCGCAGCTTGCAGTGTTCTCTAGTTCGGCAGCTTGCGGGACGTCCTTCAGCCTCCGCTCATAGAGTGTCACCAGCTTGTTATTGGCGGCCTTGAGATGCTCGAAGAGTGTTACCATTCCCACGTGGTACTCCACCGCCGAAGAGTCGCGGGAGTGAGCAAACTTCCAATGAAATGGATGGCTTGTCAACGAGCCCCTCCCAGAGATGGCATGATCCTGTGCGGGAAGCTTGGCGTAATGGCTCGCTGGGCGGCTTTGTAACGCCCGCGTCCCGCGATNAAAGGGGGGCAGTTTGTTTTAAGGAAATCGATAGCTATATGAGCTTAAGTAGCTAAGCTACTAGCTCAAATAGCTGGAATACGAGCTGAATGAGCTGAACAAGCTCGATGAACAAGTAGTTCAGCTGCGGACAGCTATCGGCCAGCTTTGGACAGCTATAGGCTAGCTGCGGACAGCTATGAACCAGCTGCGGACAGCTAGGCCAGCTAGTATCAGCTCGTCCAGCTAGCGTCCAGCTAGCGTCAGCTCGACTTAGCTCGGCCAGCTGGACGGTGGTAGACAGTCTCCGGGCCAGCTGGGGAGCTCGTGGACGGGCCAGCTGGGGAGCTCGTGGGCCTTGAGGGGCAGGTGCCTTCTGGGGCCTAGACTTCGGCCAGGACACTATAAATAGAGGGCAAGGCGTTCATTTTAACACAACATCATCCTTCCATCGTCCATCTAAGCCTAAGAAGAAAAGGGGGTGCGGCTCGGCGAGTTACTCGTCCGAACTGATGTGCATGCTACCTCTCTATCAAAGGTACGATGAGACAAGCGGCGGTTCGGAAAGCGGGCCGATCCGATCGTAGGATAGGCGGCGGTTCGTCCGTGGAGACGAACCGATCGCAGGATAATCGACGGTTCGATCATAGAGTCGGACCGATCGGAAGGTTATCGACGATCTGCGTCAATGGACGGATCGATCGATGGTGGATCGGTGATTCAATCGCTAGTCGGATCGGGTGATCAAAGGATCGACGATACGAGCCGTAGGTTGGATTGATCGGTCAGGTGATCGACGAGTCTGTCGGAAGTATCGGCCTAGGTCTGTGGTTGATCAGCGATTCGATTACGGGGTCGGATCGTTGATCGGACCTGGCTCTGATACCAAGACCGACGAGTTAATCGGGGTATTAATGGTATGACCGATGGGTCATTTAAACGGTACGTCCGATACCGAGCTTTGGGTACGCGAGTGGTTCGGGAAGCCGATAGAGCAACCGTTCACCGTGCACCGAAGGGACTATATGTCCCCATCCCTAATATGTGCTAGCCAGTGGGGTTGGTTGGTTGTATGGCTAAGCACAAAGGGATGGGTCAAGGTTAAAGTTATATTCCGCTGCGTAAAGGGGTCTACGAAGCAAGGCCACGAGCCAAAGCTTAGTGACCGAATTAATGGATATTCGGCCGGGAATGGGGCCGAATGGAAGCCGTGACCGCGGTCGCTGAGACATCTGGGTCGGGGTCTTTCAGGATTCCTCGGCTCTCGCGTCCCCTGTCCTCACCTGCCAGGGGCGGCTCAGTCCGAGCTCTCTTGAGAAGCGGTGGGGGCTCGCTATGAGTCGACTGCGAACTCACCATCATCACCTCCTGAACCGGTCCCAAAGGTCCCGCTGGGGTCGTGAGGGCCTGGTTGACTTCTTCACTCTTGGCCCGAGCAGGATTGGGGTGAACAGCTTGAAGAGCGGAAGCCAAAGCGGCATCCACGTCACCAGCGCGAACTCGGCGGGATGGTTGAGACTGCTCGCGGAGATTTGGCTTCCTAGTCATGACGAGGGGTATGTAGGTCGACGAAGAGCTGGAAGATTGTAATTGAGCGGGAAAGTCTGTTCAGAAAGGGGTTAAAGCAATTTCAAATTAGCATGGCATGCAGATCACAATTCATTTAAAAAAAAGAGTTAACAGATTCAACTGATGACACAATCATAACGGTAGTGTGTTCCCATACGCGGATGAGCGGGAGAGCGCGCGGCAGTACCGATCTCAGGGTGAACAAGGGGAACTGGCGTGTTCAGATTTACGGGTGGAGCTTAAGCCGGAGCAATTGGGGCGTTGAGTGCTGCGACGATGCGGGATTGCATGAACGAACTCCACCTGACTTCTCCTCCCCGTAACCTATTAGCGAGTGCTTGAGTTTACGGAGTGTTTGGATGTTCTCCAGAATCTGCAAATTAAACGTACAAAAGGGTAAGGACTCGGTTGTGCAGGGATTGTTTAAACAAAAAACGTTTCCAAATTAATCTATGAGTTGGATTTGAAGAGGTTGGAGGTCGTGCTGACCCACGCAAACGGCCCACTGCGTCGGGAGGTGGGAGAACTTGAACCGTCCCACTGAGGCGGTAGTAACGCGGAAATAAAAATATTTTTCCCGCCACCTGTAGTCTTTTCCTGGAATTCCTTGGATGACTTCCCGATCTTGACGCCGAGACATATAGAATGTCCCTGGAACCCTGAGTTGTGTTTAATTTGACACAGCTTCAGGATGTCATCGACCCCCAGGCCAAGCCCTACCTCGCGTCCCCGGACGTAGAGACCAATAACGTGTCGAACGAAGTTCGGACACATCTGTTGAAACGACATCCGTAGTCGTTGAAGGATTAGCATAACGATATCCGGGATGGAAAACACGAGCCCGCATCGCTCGAAGTACGTGGTATAGGCGCAGCAGAAACCGTCTGGAACGGTCTCAGGAGAGAATGAGTCTCCAAGGGAGAGTATCAACTCGACGTCGAGGGACGCCGTGTTTTTGACGGAGTTCCGAGAGATGTTTCTCCGTGGTAATCGGAGGTATGTGGTTGCCCCATAGCTAGAGTTGACGCATGGTTGAGATTGCCGACTATGAAATCGATTAGGGATAATCGGAGGAATCTGACGATTCGAGTATAGGGAGGCGAGTGCAGAATAGTAAAATAAAAATAAAAAAAACTGAAAACCCTAGAACAATTAAAAGTGAAGGGGAAGAAGGAAATATTACCTTGGTGTAGTGGATGAGTGCGCGGTTATGACGAGACGTGTGACTAATGACTTATAAGTCATAATTGCTTTGGTTTTCGTAATCCCGCGAATATCTCTCCCCTCGATCTTGGCCGTCCAGTTAAATTAGCTCTGCTCGATCTCGACCGGTTGTGAGAACCGTATCTACTGTCGGATCTCGAAGGAGATAAAAGCAATCATCACGGATCTTGGGAACTAGGATTTAGCGTGTATATCTCGAAGAAGATCGCAAAACAGAAACGTCAGGAGATTCCTCGAATATTCGCCTTTAACTCGATCTTCGAGTTAAAAGGCTGGGGGGCAATTGTTGGTGTTGGGTTTTGCCGGATATGGGCCAGAGGACAAAAGTCCATTAGTCGGCAATTAATGGGGATTTCGAGATCAGCCCGCGAAAGGCCCGGTAAACACATGACGGTTGAGGAGGATTCCGATTTAAGTGAAGAGGGGGAGTTTGCAGTGGAGGAGATCTCGGGGAGATAGGACGAGATCGGAGGAGAAGATTCAGGAGTTGTTATGTGATATTCTTTGGATGTATATATTGAGCTTCTCCCTCGAGGGAGAAGCCACAGTCCATGTAACGCTAATCAAACTTATTCAAATACAAAAATCTAGTTCGCAGATCTTTATAGTTTTTACCGATTTATACCAAAAGTCCACCCAGATCTCATTTTCTAACCAAATCAATTTAGTTGTTGTTTCTTTATCCAACATCGTTGATGAGGTACGTGTTACAAATTCGTTGATCAGTTTTGTGTTGTTCATTCTTAGTTAGGGTGACAATTAAATGATGTTAGGTTTTATTTTGCAGACTTGGCTTGGTGATCACCGTTTAAACATTTATAAAGAATAAGATGAAGAGACAATGATTTTGTGAGGTCGTTTTAATTGTCTCTTCATCTTTCTTTTGAATTTACCTTTGCGTTGGTTCTTTTGCTTTATTAACGAAAAATGTTAACAACTAAGGAAATAGTTCAAATCACAAGTCTGAAAGATTTCCAAAAAAAAAACATGTACATACATCGACGCTTTGCCGACGAAGCTCCTATTTCAAATTAACACACCCGTTTAGTGACTAAAATTTAAGTGAAGGAAAATAATTGACACAAAGGAAACGCTTTATTGATCCGGAGAATATTACTGACCAATCAGTAATAAACGTAACCGACCACTAATTACTCAGCACCGCGAATAGCCCAAAAACTCCACAAACAAATTTACTCAATCCAAATGAACAATACCAAACACATTCTGTTAACCATTCCTGGATTAGTCGGCATCGTCTTTTTGTTTTGGTATTAAGTAGTTTAAAAAAAACAAAACAGAAATTGAGCTTCCCATTTTATGATTTTTTAAAAATGGAATGGCCCAATAATATAAGTATAATGTAATGTTTCATTAAAATATTATTATGGTCCAAAATAATTTACTTTTATAGTCAGAAATAAGAGGATTAAAACAGGGAAACTATATTTATTCCAATACATAATTAAGGGCTTTTGTTAATACTACTAGGTTGGACCAACCTGGTTGGTACCACTTTATGCACTTATGCTGCAAGATCTTTTCCAAAATATCTAATGAAGTCTAAATATAGTTTTAAAATAGATTTTAACTTACGCTACACCAGAGAAGAATATTAATATTACAGAAAAAACAAAAAATAGTATTTGTTTATTAATTTGTTTTTTTTTTAATTCAGGATTAAGATTGTATAATAGTATTTTTATTGTTAAATATAAAATTTGACCAACAGAATACTGCATACACAATAAGACAATTATTTAGTATATTTATAATAATATTATAACTTTACCGTATTAATTTTTTTATAGTTATAAAAAAGAAAATTTTCAGGGCTTCTTACAATGAACCATTAAAATAATTATACTTACATTATTATTTAAAAAATTAAACGGAGGTTAAATTTATCCCGCAAGTTAACTGATTTTTGGATATAACCAGTGAAATAATTATATCTGTAAAAGTCACTAGATCTACCACGGATTTAATTATATGATAAATAGTCTAATTTGTAAACAATGTTTCTTCGTATTGGCTTGTTTAAGCCAATTTTGTACCCTGTTGTCAAAAAAATAAAAAAAGATAAATAATCTAATTTATTATATTTAACCCTTAAAATAATTATAATTACTTTTTTATCAACATATTAATAACCATAAAAAAAATTATGCATACCAAACAATATAGTTATTATGGAATATTAGAGTTTTAAAGGAAATTATAAATATTTTGTTTTTGGTGTATGTTATTAAGTGTGATAGATTTTTAAATATATAAATTGTTTTAGGAAATTTTAACCCAAAATTCATAGAGATATTTTAGAAAATTGTTTTTGTCTTTTTGCAATTTTAAGGAATTAACTTTGTAAATAAGTATAATTCAAAGGTTAGAAACCCAAATTTACTTCAAAATATAAATATAGATAATTCAGCAAAACTATATATCCATTTAAATACTTTTTAACTTGGAAAACAATTTTGGGTTTTCTAGCCGACAAAATAGAATTCTTTAAATAAAATGTGGTTAGATTATTAAGTTATTATAATTAGAGTCTCATTTTACCAAATTGTAAATCTTATGGAAAAAAAAATAAAATAATTGATGTTAGAACAGTAAAATAGTATTTTTCTCAATTGTCTTATTAGTTAGCTCTAAAGTTTTTTACCGAATTATTATGAACAAACGCAATACAATCAATTGATTTGACTCATTACTATTCTATAACTTTTGTCCCATTTATAGGTCTGGGAATTTTAACCGAATTTGAAACCCGAACCCAAACCCGACTCGAAATAGGCAGTTCGGTTCGGATTTGGATAGTACTAAATACCCGATCGGATTTAGTTTCTTTGAAATTCGGATATCCGAACTAACCCGAAATAAATACAAAAATGCATCTAAGTGGGTTTAAACCCACTACCTTAGGCATTTACAAGTTTATCATAAACCATTTTGGCACCTTAGTTTTATGTCATAGTATGAAAACGTTAATTATTTATATATATATGTAATTATGTATTCTAAAATTGATTTATTTTTTTCTTTCTCAATCAACAGAACCCATAATTGTTTTATTTTTTTTATTACCCAAATTAATTTTAGTAGAAACATGACAAGCAAATCTACAAAAAAAAATATAGTTTGTGGGGTTTGAAAAGTGAGTGAGGTTGGAAGATAAATATGAATCATATCATATAATTTGCTATAAATATAAGATTTAGTAGGGAATTTGAAANAAATTTGAAGGATTTAATTTTTGAAGTAGTGGCCATGGATAAACAAATCTAGGGTTTTTTTTGTTGAAAAAGAGAGATGAAGAAGAAGGAGACAAGAAGAGAAAGATAGAAAGTTTTTTTTTTTCAAGACAGATTTTTTTTTTTTTTATGACTTCGGGTAACTCGAAATTACCCGAACCCGAAGACACCCGATCCGAACCCGACCCGATATTAGAAAATATCCGATCAGGTATTATATCTCTACATCCGAAAATCCGAAAACCCGAACATCCGAACCCGAATCCGATCGGATACCCGAATGCCCAGGTATACCCATTTAGATCAAATACAATTGTTGTACAAGTTATTGATTTAGTAGTTGTTGTTTTTGTAGCAACTGCTGTAAGTGGAACCGTTGCGGCTGAAAAGAAAGTGTTTGCTAATGTTATTCATGCGGTTGTCGAGAAAAAAGAATTGGTATCCTACTACTCCTCAAACATCTATTACAGAGTATGAAACATCCGTTAAGGCAACTGTTATTAAACACACATAATTTAAAAATATACACAAAGCATCCTATAAACAAACGAAAAAATACAAAAATACGAAATAAAAAATTAAACAACACAAACAAAAACAGTAACCCGCGTGTAGCGCGGACACCCACCTAGTAAAATTAAAAGATAACTACACAATTATATTCCATGCATGCTCTACCCAAAATATGCTAATTCTTTCAAATTAGTTATACTATAATTTTTGTAATAATTTTTTTTTTCTGTTGAAATTTGGTAAGCAATTTAATCGACTTTTTTAGGGCAATTGTCATAAATACCACTGAAATAGGTTTTTATTCCAAAAATACCACAATTTAGTTTTTTTTTCCAAAAATACCACTAAAATGTAATTTTTTCCAAAAATACCACATAATTGAATTAAATTTCTAATACTAAAAACTAATTCCTAAATTCTAAATACTAAATCATACCCCTAAAAACTAACCCTAAAACTAAATGTGTCAACCCAAACCTAAAAAACAAAATCTACATCGTTAAAAATCAATTTTTTGTGTTTGTGGTAATTTTGGAAAAAAAAACTTTTGTGGTATTTTTGGGAAAAAAAACTTTTGTAGTATTTTTGGAAAAAAAACTTTTTTAGTGGTATTTAAAATAATTTCTTTTTTTTTTATCATGAAATGTTTGCTCATACTTTAGTTATCATGTTTTTTCATTTTTGTATCAATAATGAACAAAATATATAGTTGACCAAAACAAAAGAAACATGTAATTAAATTAAAACGTAAAAGAATATTGTGATATGAAACACTAAATTAGAATAGAGGGTCCATGATATAGACAATGATGCAAGGGCATAAAGGAACGGTTCGATCTAAAATTAGTAATTTAGTTATATTAAATTACGTAGTTCAGAGGAAGAAACAGAAACAAGAAATAAACCAATGCTTTGATATATTATTCCAAGTTTGGTGTGACAACTATCTTTATGAGTTGCATTAATAGAATTTTAAATTTCACGTGACAATAATGCATATACTGAACTACATACACAAAACAATACAATGGCTTTTATTGGTAGCACTCAATCGCCTTTTTTACAAACGATATGTTCAAATGGCTACCAATCATCATGTCGGTTGTAGATGGTGTTTAGGATGAGCGGTTGGAGTCGATGGAAGGAATGAGTGGTTGGAAGTGATTTTGAGCGGTTGAAAAAATTAAAACCAACCACCAAAAAATATGAGTGTTTGGCAACTTCGGTTGCAAACGATGAAGATTAAACAATTTTTATTACATTAAATATTTGTTCATAATGATGATTTTTTAAAAAAGTGAAAAATATTAATGTATTTGTAGTAATACATGTGAAGAAGTTGAATTTGATTGGATTTTCAAATTAGTCCGATAAATTTTATGTTTCGTTATTAATTTAGGCTTTAAAAATATATACACAAATTTCATTTACGGACAGATTCACTTGTAAGAACTTAAATTAGCCTAATTGTGGAACTATCTTACAATTATATGTTTGAAATGTTTTAGATAATCATCACAACAACCATTAATATTTCAAATTAGGAATTTTTAAATATATTTATTATTGCATACGATTTTTATAATTTATTGGTTATTAAGTTTTCATGTTATAAAATATAATATGTTCTTCCATATTTTATTATTGAATTAAATTTACTTAATTTTTTATATTTTAATATAATATGTACTATTCAACCGCTATAATGCTACCAATCAAACAAAATATCAACCACTCTCTTCTACCATACCATCTTTTCTATCCGCTATTTTTAACCGCTCTCTTTTTAACCGTCTTCTTTTCAACCGCTCAAAATTTTTTAACCGCCTTGTTTAAAAATGGTCAACATGATGTGGTGTTTGACTCCATTATTCGTATACACCTTGAAAAACAAACACATTTATTTGATATATGACCGAAGCAAAATCAAAATTGAGGATAGAAGCATGATTTATTCATTTATTGTATCAATCACTTTGAGACTTTGACGAACCAATACTTGGAACCTTAAGATTAGAAGAAAACATAAAAGAGGTTAAGTTAGGAAAACTTTGGTGACGTGGAGGGCGATTACAAAGGCAATTAGGGTTTTTTGCTTGGTTCTTAAGTTTGAGGATGTTAGCGGATCAGCCGCCTCCGGCTGGCACGTCCGGTACACTAGCGGTGGTTTCAGCTCCTATTTTGGATGTAGAGGGGAGTCAAGGGAGTTCTGTTAAAATTCAGTTAGCAGGTTTGGGCTCATTGATGGATGGTGTCTAGTTAAGGATTCTAAGGGTTCGGTTTGGGGTGACCAGAAACTATGGTTGAAAGCGGCGCAGAAACATACGTTCACGAAATAGGATTTCGTGGTTTCTGAGGTTGAAGGGAAGCAGCGTGTTGTGGTACCAAGGGATGTTTTTGTTGATGCGAAACCACTATGGGAAGATTTTGTACTTGGCAAGTTTCTCAATACAAAAGCCCCGCATGTGGGGAAGATCCACATGATCGTTAATAAGATTTGGAGATTGGGGGATAAATCCTCTCTTATTGATGTCATGGTCGTTAATGACAACACTGTTAAATTTCGAGTCTGCAGTGAGAGTATCAGACACAGAATCTTAAATCATGGTATGTGGAACATTGGTGGCATCCCAATGATCCTCTCAAAATGGACGCCTTTCACTGAGGAGGCACAGCCAGCACTGAAGTCGGTTCCCCTATGGGTTGTATTGAAAAATGTACCACACACCATGTTTACAAATAAAGGATTGCAGTTCTTATCTAGTGCAGTGGGTACTCCACTACGCTTACATTCGAAAACAGAGGTGTGCTCCAGTTTTGAGGAGGCACAAATTCTAGTGGAAGCAGATCTCACAAAGACTTTGCCAACCGAGTATCACTTGGCGGGAGAAGAGGAGGGGAGCTAGATGTTGTGTTTAAATATTCTTATCCTTGGTTGTCTCCTCAGTGTAGTAAGTGTTGTAAATGGGGACATTTACAGGCTGCTTGCCTGACAACCGATTCGTCGATTGAGACACAGACTTCTCACAATCCTACTGTGATGGTGGGATCTGTAGAAGCAAAGTTGGCTGAGGTCGTTGCTCCTGTGGTTGCTGAGGTCACCAACACCAAGGAGGTAGAAGAGTTTCAAGAGTGGATAACACCACAAAATACTGGTAAGCCTGGGACTAGTCCGAATAAGAAGAGTGCACTGCGGCAATTTGGAGAGGCTTCTCTGTTATCCAATTCCTACTCTGTTTTGAGTGAAAGGGAGGAAGATGAAGATGTGGAGGAGGCTCCTTAGGAGACTATGATGACTTTGCCTACTGTTGATCTGACAACTACTACTAGAGTGGATCTTCTTGTTCCACCCTTACCCATGCATGCTGACTCTATTGCGCCTGTGGTGGGAAAGAATGGAAGGGGAGTAAAAGCTCATGTCCCTGTGTGGGAATCTATCCCACGTGCTTTAAAGGCTACTCAAAAATATGTTTCAAACCTTTCTACTCAACCTATTCGGGACCAGAGTGGTTTGGCCACCCAACATTAGTCAATGTCAAGTTTCTTTTGGAATGTTCGCGGTTCCAACAAAATGTCCAAACAATCTGTAGTTCGTGATTGGGTCAAGAAGGGTAACTTTCAGTTTGGTTGTCTATTGGAAACAAGGGTTAAGGAAAATAAAGTTGTGGGTATACTTGCTTCGGTTTTTCCTGATTGGTCTTATTTAACTAACTATCCTTTCAATTGTCAAGGAAGGATATGGGTAGTCTGGAATTCAAACGTACGTCTCACGCCTTGTTACACAAGCAGTCAGGTGATTACTTGCTCTGTTCTGTTGGAAGGTGTTGAGCAAGAGTTCTTTGTCTCGTTTGTATATGCAGCAAATGGTGTTGATGATAGGAAAGAGTTGTGGAAGGATTTGAAGTTTCACAAAGACTCTCCATTGTTTTGTAACAAACCATGGATGGTGTTTGGTGATTATAATGAAATATTGAAGGGGGAGGAGCATTCACTCTCTGTTACTCACCATACGGTGACTCAGGGAATGCATGATTTTCAGGAGGTTGTGCAACACTGCTCTTTTAGTGATTTGCACTCTCATGGACCCTTGTACACTTGGTGTAACAAGCGTGAATTTGGTCTCATTTGCAAGAAGCTTGATCGCGTTCTAATAAATGATGTTTGGCTTGTAGAATATCAACAATCATATGGCGTATTTGAAGCAGGAGGATGCTCTGATCATTTAAGATGCCGCATAAAAATTGAGGGAGATAAACCTCGACTGCGACGACCGTTTAAGTTTTGCAATGTCTTGGTGGAGGATGCACGATTTTTGCCTATGGTTAAAGAGTTCTGGGATAATACTCAACCATTGTATCAATCAACTTCTGCAATGTATCGTTTTTTCAAGAAATTAAAAGCTTTGAAACCGCAAATAAATTTGTTGAGTTGCGATCGATTTGGTAATTTAGCAAAGATAGCTAAGGAAGCTTTTAAGCATCTCTATACATGTCAAAGGAAAACTCTGGAAAGCCCCACAAATCATGCAATGCAACGGGAAGCGGCTGCGTATAGTCGATAGCTGTTTGTTTCAGGGTTGGAGGAAAAGTATTAAAAGCAGAAATCCAAATTACACTGGCTCAAGGTCGGAGATGGCAATAACAAGTTATTCCATCATGCAGCTAAGGCCCGTGAAGCGAGGAATGCAATAAAGGAAATTCAGTGTCCTGATGGCCGACTAGTTGATACACAAGAAACCATAAAGCAGGAGGCTGAACTGTTTTTTTGTGAATTTCTTGGTCATAAGTTGCTCAACTATCAAGCTCTAGGTGAGGAAGAGCTATCGGTTTTGTTAACTTATCGTTGCTCGGAGTTGGATCAAACTATGTTGGTGCAAGAAGTAACGGAGACAGAGATAAGAGATATCCTATTCTCCATGCCAAAGGATAAAATTCTGGGTCCTGATGGGTTTACAGTGGAATTTCTTAAGGAGACTTGGTCTGTCATTAAAAAGGATTTTGTTGCCTTGGTTCAATCTTTTTTTAAATTTGGTTTTTTACCAAAGGGTGTCAACACAACCATTGTAGCTCTAATCCCGAAGAAGAAAGAGGTTAAAGAGATGAAAGATTATAGGCTGATCTCCTGTTGTAATGTCACATACAAGGTGATCTCCAAGCATCTTGCGAACAGACTTAAGCGGTTACTGTGGAGAGTGAGAAGTGTTCTCTCCCGCCGAACTGATTTATGTGAGGAGGAGCTTATCACCGTTAAGAGTTCCGAACTGAAAAGGAGTGTTTTGAATGCTAAAATTGTATATTACTGCCCGAGAACCAAAAAATGTTCGATCCTTTTCAAAGACTCCCCCCTTACATATTTATACAGACAAATTAATTACTCAATTAATGCGTAATTAATTTTACATGATTCTCGCGTCCTAATTAATCCACTTGAATGCCGGAATCTTTGACCGAGCTCGAGCTGCGAGCTGATTAATATGACGCCTCTCCGCGCTCTCTTCCTCTCTCTAGGCCTGATGGGCCGACCAGTGCTATACCTTTGGCCCGTTTAGCGTGCCCGGCCCAGGCCCTTTGCCTGTTATCCGAGATGACGAATCGTGGGTACAACAGTTGCCCCCCAAGTCTTCCGAGCTGAGCAGTTCGGGGGACTTTTGATCTCCAAACGATCGATTTCGGGAAACTGAATATTCCCCATATCTCCACGATTTGATCGTGGTGATAGATGAGATTTGCCTTCCCGAACAAGCCTTGGGGCCCACCGGGTAGCGTGTAAGCTATAAGAGAGAGGAAAAGTGGTCTGAGACCTTTAGCTTCCCCAAGTAATCATTACTCATTGGTTCCGTGTATAAAGGTAAACTCGCCAAACTTCTCCATCCTACTCTTAATTCTCAGTTTGCTTTCGTTTTGTCCTGCGTTTTTCTCTCTTTTCTTCTGTTGGTTTCTTTGCTTTCGCCTGAAAATTCTTCGACCCCCTCTATTTCTCACTACTTTTACCCGGAAAACATGTCTCCTCCAAAGTCCTCATCAGGTAAAACCGTGAAACCTTTGATTCCGGGTGTTTATGGTCCCCATCAACCGTCAATTCTCTCTACGGAGAATATAGCTGAGTTTAGAGGATCCACCGGGATTTCACCTGAGATCGAGATCAGGTTCCCGGAAGCTCATGAATCCCCGGAGAATCCTCCTCCGGCCTACTGTTGCGCTTTCGAGATATTTTTCTCTGCGTGCGGACTATCGTTCCCCCTTCCCGAACTCATCGTAAAGATGATGTTCGAACTGGGCTTCGCTCTCCGCCAGATGTGCCCGAACTTTGTTCGAACCGTAATGTGTCTTCAGATTCTGGGGGAGGAGTTCGATTACAAGCTATCCCTGGCCGACTTTCTTCAGGTTTACACGGTGAAAACAGGTCGTACCAAGGGCACGCTTTACGTCAGTCCGCTCTCCGGGCTGAAGATCTTTGATGAACCTCGAGAAGGATGGGAAATGGCGGAAGTCTTACTTCTTTTTCCCGGTTAACGAACTCACCTTTGGTCACCTCTTGAGTTCGCACGTGTCAAAGTGGACTTCGAAAATTGGTAGAATGGTGTTCCTTGTTAGGTAGAAACTCAATATATATTATTTTTGCTTCTTACCCTTTGTCGTTTCCATCTCAGATTACTTCGAGCGCGGGTTGATTTGCCCTACCTTTTGGGAGATTTTCTCGAGGTTCTGCAGCCAGGGCCAGATCGCTTGGGATTCCATTTCGTGTGAAAGGATTAGGGAGTCCACGGTGAGGCTCAGAGAACGTTCTCTCATTTGCTCCGACCCCATAAGCACTTCGGAGATGAATTATAGAGAAGAAAGGGCTTGTCGACTTGTTGAGAGGGAGGCAAAGCTAAACAAGGCGGCGGCTCTTGCCGAGGGCAAAGCTCGCCTTCCTACCAAGAAGTCCGGTTTGTCCGCCCCTGAGGTAGGCGGGACTCCCGCGTCCCCTGCTGGCCCTTCCGGGCTCCTAACAGGTGCGACCAATCCATCCGAACCCGCGTGATTTTCATAGCTGATTCTAGTGACGAGCCACGGGAGATCGCAGCTCCCCCCTGTCAGCAAAGAAGCCTTCTGGTGGAGTCAGCTCCCAGCGAACTGACTTGTCCAAAAAGAGGAAGGAACCCAAGACTTCCTAATCTTCCCGCGAGAAGAGCCGAGCCCGGACTAGTTCATCGGGGGACGACCGGATTAGGTCCAGCTCGAAAGATAGGGGTCCCTCCTCGGAGAGGAGATCTAGGGAAGTGCCCCTTTCAAAAGAATCCGGAGGCTCCTCCGGGAGGTTACCTTCGAAAAAACTGCGTTCTTCCCCCCGAGGTAACGATAGCCCGAAGTGTTTCATTTTTGTTTTTTCAGATGGGTACTGAGTAAAATAACGTTGCTCAAATATTTCAGCTCCCCCTGCGTCCCCAGCTGACCTGATGAAGAGCTATACTCGGCCTGGAGTTTGGATTCCGACATTTGTCGACATGTCCGAACTAAACCGCGCAAACTTCCTCCACTTCGCGGACAAAATTGGCGAGGTTAGTGACGCCTACACCCTTTCGGTTTTTTTCTTTACTTTACCACCTTCATCGTTTTTAACAAGCTGTGATTTTCCGAGCTGATGATCGAGTTTAACTTCTCGGTGGCATCTTATGAGGATCAACTGTTTGCTTCCCCCTCATCTTCTGAAGTGAGCCTTCTTAAAGAGAGAGTCGCCAACCTGGAAGCCCAGGTGGCGGAATACTCTAAGTTGGAAGCCGAAAATGCCGACACCGTGGCGAAGGCCGAACAGATCCGAGCTCGGATGAAGAGAGTTGAGGTAGAGGTGCTTGATCTCAGGGTTGCCAATGAAGACCTCCGGGACAAATTGAAGAAGGCGGGGGACCTTTACTTTGAGGTTGCTGAAAATGCAAAGGCGGCGAAGAACAGGCTGCACGAAATCGAGCTCCGTAATTAACTTCTGGAGGCTGGCAACAGTTGCAAAATTGAAAGGGTACAGAGGGAGGAGAGGCAGGCAATGAGGCGAGCTCTTCGCCCCTTGGTTGAGGAAGTGAGGATCACTTTCGAGGAGAGGGAGAAGCTAGCTCCGGCCAATATCCGAGCCGCTGAGATCAGGGCTAACCGGATGCTGGTCGAGGAGATCTCTAGGGGAGAGATCCAAGATATGGAAGCTGAGCTCGGACTTCTGAGAGCTGATGAGGAGGAGGCTGACAGAAAGGTTTCGCAGGTAACTCCCCGTGACCTCGACCTTTCTGCATTTTCAGACCTTTTGACGGATACGCCCGAGCTTTTGTGCGACGAACATCCTTTGAGCGTCACAATCGACGAGTCCGGCACTAATCTCGGACAAATGTCAAAGCAGGGGATGGACGA
>NC_025702.1:802742-803351 GCF_000633955.1 Camelina sativa | reverse complement strand
GAAGTTGCCCCCCCCCCCGTTTGTTGTTTTCTTTTTGAACTTATTTCGGAGTTTATGGGTCGTGGTGACCACTTCGTACTCGCGTATTTTGGGACAAAGAATTTTTACCTTCTGCAAACTTTGGTTTTAACTGATACGAGCGAAATAAGTGCGAAGTGAGGACTTCGGTTTTGATTAGATTTCGTGAAATTTAACCTCAGTTTCTAATGAAAAATAAAACTGAGTACGAAGTATGAACTTTGGTTCTAGAGTTCACGAAATCAAACCTTAATTTTAAAACTGAGTACAAAATGAATACTTCGGTTTAGGCTTGAGGTCGCGAAATTAAACCTCAGCTTTAATTTGATAAGTAAAGCTGGGTACGAAGTGTAAGTACTTCGGTTTAGACTAGAGTTCGCGAAATTAAACCTCAGCTTTAATTTGATAAGTAAAGTTGGGTACGAAGTGTGAGTACTTCGGTTTAGACTAGAGTTCGCGAAATTAAACCTTAGCTTTAACTTGATAAGTAAAGCTGGGTACGAAGTGTGATTACTTCGGTTTAGACTAGAGTTCGCGAAATTAAACCTCAGCTTTAACTTGATAAGTAAAGCTGGGTACGAAGTGTGATTA
>NC_025702.1:799954-801753 GCF_000633955.1 Camelina sativa | reverse complement strand
GAGATTTTCTCGAGGTTCTGCAGCCAGGGCCAGATCGCTTGGGATTCCATTTCGTGTGAAAGGATTAGGGAGTCCACGGTGAGGCTCAGAGAACGTTCTCTCATTTGCTCCGACCCCATAAGCACTTCGGAGATGAATTATAGAGAAGAAAGGGCTTGTCGACTTGTTGAGAGGGAGGCAAAGCTAAACAAGGCGGCGGCTCTTGCCGAGGGCAAAGCTCGCCTTCCTACCAAGAAGTCCGGTTTGTCCGCCCCTGAGGTAGGCGGGACTCCCGCGTCCCCTGCTGGCCCTTCCGGGCTCCTAACAGGTGCGACCAATCCATCCGAACCCGCGTGATTTTCATAGCTGATTCTAGTGACGAGCCACGGGAGATCGCAGCTCCCCCCTGTCAGCAAAGAAGCCTTCTGGTGGAGTCAGCTCCCAGCGAACTGACTTGTCCAAAAAGAGGAAGGAACCCAAGACTTCCTAATCTTCCCGCGAGAAGAGCCGAGCCCGGACTAGTTCATCGGGGGACGACCGGATTAGGTCCAGCTCGAAAGATAGGGGTCCCTCCTCGGAGAGGAGATCTAGGGAAGTGCCCCTTTCAAAAGAATCCGGAGGCTCCTCCGGGAGGTTACCTTCGAAAAAACTGCGTTCTTCCCCCCGAGGTAACGATAGCCCGAAGTGTTTCATTTTTGTTTTTTCAGATGGGTACTGAGTAAAATAACGTTGCTCAAATATTTCAGCTCCCCCTGCGTCCCCAGCTGACCTGATGAAGAGCTATACTCGGCCTGGAGTTTGGATTCCGACATTTGTCGACATGTCCGAACTAAACCGCGCAAACTTCCTCCACTTCGCGGACAAAATTGGCGAGGTTAGTGACGCCTACACCCTTTCGGTTTTTTTCTTTACTTTACCACCTTCATCGTTTTTAACAAGCTGTGATTTTCCGAGCTGATGATCGAGTTTAACTTCTCGGTGGCATCTTATGAGGATCAACTGTTTGCTTCCCCCTCATCTTCTGAAGTGAGCCTTCTTAAAGAGAGAGTCGCCAACCTGGAAGCCCAGGTGGCGGAATACTCTAAGTTGGAAGCCGAAAATGCCGACACCGTGGCGAAGGCCGAACAGATCCGAGCTCGGATGAAGAGAGTTGAGGTAGAGGTGCTTGATCTCAGGGTTGCCAATGAAGACCTCCGGGACAAATTGAAGAAGGCGGGGGACCTTTACTTTGAGGTTGCTGAAAATGCAAAGGCGGCGAAGAACAGGCTGCACGAAATCGAGCTCCGTAATTAACTTCTGGAGGCTGGCAACAGTTGCAAAATTGAAAGGGTACAGAGGGAGGAGAGGCAGGCAATGAGGCGAGCTCTTCGCCCCTTGGTTGAGGAAGTGAGGATCACTTTCGAGGAGAGGGAGAAGCTAGCTCCGGCCAATATCCGAGCCGCTGAGATCAGGGCTAACCGGATGCTGGTCGAGGAGATCTCTAGGGGAGAGATCCAAGATATGGAAGCTGAGCTCGGACTTCTGAGAGCTGATGAGGAGGAGGCTGACAGAAAGGTTTCGCAGGTAACTCCCCGTGACCTCGACCTTTCTGCATTTTTGGACCTTTTGATGGATACGCCCGAGCTTTTGTGCGACGAACATCCTTTGAGCGTCACAATCGACGAGTCCGGCACTAATCTCGGACAAATGTCGAAGCAGGGGATGGACGACTTCTTGGCGAATACCAGGTCGGAGGCGGAGCTTGCAGAGATGGACTTGGTCCTCTCCGAAGTGGCATCGGATCCTCCTCTCCCTACTCAATAGTTTTTATCCCGGGGTTG
>NC_025702.1:770463-799266 GCF_000633955.1 Camelina sativa | reverse complement strand
CGAAATTAAACCTCAGCTTTAACTTGATAAGTAAAGCTGGGTACGAAGTGTGATTACTTCGGTTTAGACTAGAGTTCGCGAAATTAAACCTCAGCTTTAATTTGATAAGTAAAGCTGGGTACGAAGTGTGAGTACTTCATTTTAGAATTCGCGAAGTTGAACCTCGGTTTTAATCGATTTTGATTCTTGAAGTTGAACTTCGGTTTTTTTTTTTTTTTAAGCGTTTGTGAACCACTGTTCATAAAAAGTTTCGGAAACTTTTGATTTTATTAATATGGATAACTGGACCCGAAACGGGCTGCCTACGTATCCTTATCGGGATCAAGCTAAACGTAGTTCGATACAATGAAATTAACCGTAAAAGAGTTTAAGATGTAAAGAGTTCCAGGACCTCGGAACTGGTTTTCCCTTTGAATCCTCGAGCTGATAAACTCCATTTCGGATTTAGCGAGTAATCCTGTACGGTCCTTCCCAGTTGATTCCCAGCTTCCCTGCATTGAGCTCCTCGGTGTTTTCGTAGACCTTTCGAAGGACTAGGTCGCCAACCGCCAAGGGCCCACCTCGGATTTTAGAATTATAATAGCGGGCTACTGCGTTCTGGTAGTTCTGGATCCGAACTAAGGCCTGATCCCGACGCTCATTGATAGTATCGAGGATATCCTGTAAAAATTCCTCATTCTCCTCAGCTCGGAGTTGGTTTAGCGAGGTACGGACTCCAGGAACCTCTATGTCGGATGAGACTACGGCATCGACTCCGTAAACAAGGGAAAAAGGTGTTTCATTAGTGGTCCGGCGGGGTGTTGTTCGGATTCCCCAAAGAACGCCCTGTAGCTCGTCCGGCCAGCGCCCTTTGGGAGAATCGAGCCGTTTCTTCAAGTTAGCTAGTATGACCTTATTCATCGCCTCGGCTTGTCCATTACCTTGCGGGTAACAAGGAGTTGACTTATTGAGCCGAATCTTCCATTTCGCGCAAAACCCTTCGAACTGCGAGGAGATGAACTGCGGACCATTGTCGGTGACAATTTCGTGAGGGACGCCGTAGCGATAGATTATACTTTTTAGCATGAAATGCTCTACTTCACTCGTTACTTTCGCGTAGGCCGCTGCTTCTCCCACTTGGAGAAATAGTCAGTAAGAGTGAGCACGTACTAAACTCCTCCTGGTCCCCGATGTAAAGGGCCAATGATGTCCATGGACCACCTCATGAATGGGTAAGGTGCGGATACCGACGATAGGAGCTCGGTAGGTTGATGGATTGACGGGGCATGCTTTTGACATTTCTCACAAGTTTGAGAATAGTTTTCGCAGTCTGTAACCATAGTAGGCCAGAAATAGTCTTGCCTTTTAATTTTGAAGGCCAGAGTCCGTCCTCCAGAGTGATTCCCATTGGGACCGTCGTGAACAGCTCGCATCAGCATCGCGGGCTCCTTACCAGCAACACATGTTAGATAGGGACCAGCTGCACTTCGGCGTAGGAGTACTCCGTTGTAGATGCAATACCGTGCACTAACAATTTTGAGTTTCCTGGCTGCCCGTTTGTCGGCTGGGAGTTCCCCTTTTTCCAAGTAAGCCCAGATCGGGTTCCGCCAGTCTCCTGCCCCCCAATTGTTAGTGCTCGTACTGCCCAAAGTGGAGTGCGGGATAATAGCCTGGTCGTCGACTGGTGAGCTTGATGTTTCCGGAGTTTGATTTGCTTCTTGCTCGACCGGAGGCATGACGGGAGCGGAGTCCTTCTGCGGCAAAAAATCCGAAGCTGCCATGCAAGCTGCCTCCTCAGCAGCCAATTGTTTTTTGTTCGCCCGGGTGACTACGTTTGAGCTCTCTAGTCGAATACTAGGAAACTCGATGACTTCGACGGGATGATTCTTGTCATTGCAGGATCCAAAGTTGACGCCAGAGCTGCTAAGGCGTCCGCAGCGGAATTTTCACTTCGTGGGATCTTAGTGATTTCAAAATCCTCGAACTTAGTTACTAATTCCCGAGCTGCGGATAAATAAACCTCCATACGCCCATCCATAGTCTCGTATGCTCCTAGGAACTGGTTGGTGACCACCTGCGAATCGCAGAAAGCTCGGAGCTTTTGGATACCTATCCCTACTGCGAGGCGTAAGCCAGCGAGGAAGGACTCATATTCGGCTTCATTGTTTGATGCACTGAAAGCCAAGCGAAATGACTGCTCGACTATTTCTCCAGTAGGAGAAGTGAGACGGACCCCAATTCCTGCTCCCGATCTGGAAGATGCTCCATCTACATGCAATGTCCATGGGACCTCGATATTGTCATAGACCGTAGAGGCTAGTGGGAGTTCGATCAGGAAGTCTGCCAGCACTTGTGCCTTAGCACAGGTTCGAGTCCGGAACTCGATGTCGTATTCACTCAGCTTGACAGACCATTTAGCTAATCTCCCAGACTGGCTTGGACTATGCAACACCGTCCGAAGTGGTTGCGTCGTTAGGATTTTGATTGTATGAGACTGAAAGTAAGGTCCCTGCTCCCCCCTTTCTTCCCGAACCAAGACTCCACTTACTGCGCTGTCAGAAACAGTTACGTAAAGGAAAAGAGGCTCTTCGAACTCAGGTTTAGCCAAGACCGGAGGTTCAGAAAGGTAAGCTTTCAGTTGAGCGAATGCTTCTTCGCATTTCGTATCCCATATGAAGTTCTTCCCCCCTTTCCTCAACAACTGGTAGAACGGGAGGCACTTGTCTGTAGACCGGGAGATGAAGCGGTTGAGGGCGGCGATCCGTCCATTAAGACGTTGCACTTCGCGTAAAGTCCTAGGAGAACTCATTGACAAGAAAGCATTAATTTGCCTCGGGTTTGCTTCAATTCCTCGTTCTGTAACGATGTATTCCAGGAACTCTCCTGATGGGACTGCAAAGGTGCACTTTGTGGGGTTAAGCTTCATCCCGAACTGGTTCAAGATGTCGAAGCAAACTTTCAAATCCGCGAGATGCGAGCTCACTTTAATAGATTTTAACAACATGTCGTCAATGTAAACTTCCATGGTTTTTCCGAGCTCGTGCTCGAACATTTGGTTTACTAGCCTCTGGTAGGTTGCGCCGGCGTTCTTTAACCCAAAAGGCATCACCTTCTAATAGTAAATCCCACGGTCCGTAATGAATGCGGTCTTTTCCTGGTCATCCGGGTTCATAAGGATTTGGTTGTAACCAGAAAAAGCATCCCTGAAGGACATCAGTTCGTGGCCCGAAGTGGACTCGACTAGCCTATTGATGTGCGGAAGTGGCAAACTATCCTTAGGACATGCTTTATTCAGGTCGGTAAAATCGACGCAAACTCGCGACTTCCCGTTCTTCTTCTTTACCACTACTGTATTTGCGAGCCACTCAGGGTACTTTACTTCGCGTATTTGCCCTGCACTTAGTAAGCGGTCTACTTCTTTGTTAACAATTTCAGCCCGTTTTGGGCCCAGTTTCCTTCGTTTCTGCTTTACTGGTCTGAACGGCGGATCTACATTTAGCTCGTGTGAGATTACTCCGGACTGATCCCGGGCATTTCATCTACGGACCACGCAAAGGTGGTCATATTTTCTTTCAGAAAGGTTACCAAACTGACGCAGAGCTCGTCATCCAACCCAACTCCGATCTTGATTTCCTGATCTGGAAACTTATCGTTGATGAAAATGGGCTCAGTAAGGACGCCTTTTAATTGCTTCCGAACTGGGTTCTTCGGGACCTCGAGCTGTGGTTGCTATTGAACCAGGAGCTTGTGACTTGCGAGGTAGCAGCTCCTTGCAGTCTTTTGGCTCCCTAGAATCTCTCGAACTCCTTGCGGGGTTGGAAATTTGATGCACTAATGGTACGTCGAGGTTACTGCCTTCATCTGATAGAGCCAAGGTGTTCCCATAATAATGTTATAGGCTGCAGGTCGGTCAAAGACCATGAACTCCACCATTTTTACCACTCCTTGAGTGGACACCGATAGTGTTATTGTGCCCAATGACATCGATGTCTCACTCGTGAACGAAACCAAAGGTGAGGGCGGTCCCATAATGTGCTCTCTCCCGATACCCATTCTAGCAAACGTCTCGAGGAATATCAAATCTACCGAACTCCCAGTATCTATTAGGATCTAGCACACTTCGTGGTTCGCCACGTCTAGCGATATGACGAGTGCATCGTCGTGCGGAGTGTCTAGTGCCTCGGTTTCCTTAGCTTGCTTCGGCTGAGGGCTAGTGAGCTTCCGCTGATGGTATTTGCTTGCAGTGATGGAGTTTCGAAAAAGGCGCGATCCCCCCATTATGACGTCTATTCTTTTCTCGGGGGCTCCGCTGCCATCTAACTGTTTCGGCTTCTTCGAAGGTGGAGCGTCTCCGTCCACCTCGGGGGTTGTCTTCTGCTCCAACTCCTCGATTGTTACATTCGGCATCTCTCTTGCCACGTACTTTTCTGCGAGAAGGTGCATCAGTTTCTTGCAGTCACGAGTGGAGTGGCTATTGGTTTTGTGGAGCTCGCAGTACGTATCCTCATCTCGGACACATTTGTTACTTGGGAGTACTCCACTTTTGGAACGTGGTGAAAATGGAGGTTTGGATGGCGAACTCTTTGGAGAATTCTTCTTGGGAGATTGATTGACTGCGAATGTGCCAGGTCCGGACTTCGGAGTCGAAGGTGGAGCCTTTTTAGCGGGTGCTTCGAACTTTATGTTTCAATGCGGCGGCAGCCTTGTCTTCCTCTACAATTATCCAGTTTGAAGCCCGGTGTAAGGCGTCCTGAATGGTTGGGAACCTGTTTACGGTTAGCTCTTCGCGGAAACGAGATTCGTGCCAGAGGCCATTTTTTAGCGCAGCCAGAATAGTCGAGTCCGAGAGTCCGGGAATCTGAACCTGGATTTCCTTGAACTTTGTTATATACGACCAGAGAGACTCTCCGGCATTTTGGCTCAAGTTCCAAAGCTGAGCGTCTGTTACCGCGGTTTCGATTAAGCTAGAATACTGCTTAATGAAAGAGGTCGACAGCTCCGTGAAGTTGTTTATGGAGCCGGCTGCTAAAGATGCGAACCAAAGTAAAGTCGGTCCGCAAAACGTCTCTACGAACAACTTGCAGTACCCAGCGTCTGCTTCATGAGGTTCGAGGTCTACGCGGCTAGCTGTTAACAGGAAAGCCTTAAGATGACTAGTTGGATCTCCCTTTCCCTTGTAGCTCGAGAACTTAATTTTGCCAGTATCTTTGATGCGGACTCGGGCTACTTGGTCGGAGAAAGGAGTTCGCTTTGACTCCTCGATCACTCGGAAAATATCCGGAGCTGAAGTGGTTGCACTATGCATCACAGACCGCATGTCCCGGATTTCGCTCTGCATGCGGAAGATCTCGGGATTGGTGACGTAACCAGTAGTCGAAGTGTTTCCGCCCACAGGGGGAGGGAGGCGAACTGGGACTTCGGAGGATCCAGCAATATCGAGCTGAACCGGAGTGTTGCTATCGCCGACCAGCGCTAGCACTGCTTGAGTACTTAGCTGGTGTGGGAAAGTATTTCCCAGAGTAGAGTTCGCTGCTGCAGGCTGCGTGGTGAGAGGCGGAATAACGCCAGTGAAGTCCAGAGCACGTCGGCGAGGGTTTTGATCGGAAGACAGGAGATCGACCCGATCGGCGTATGCGCGGTGAGAGGCTGAGAGGTCGGCTATTGACGTAGTGATTGCCTCTAAATGGGTGGAGACCTATCCCTCCAGGCTGTCAAAACGCTCGGTGAGAGCGGCCAAGGCTGCTTGCTGGCGGTCGGACTTCTCAGACAATTCCTGCAAATGTTTCTGGATAGCCTCCAGAGTTACCTGATTGGAAGAATCGGTAGCCATAGCGGTGTTTGGATGAAGTGGGTTCGGAACTAGTAAGAGTATAGGTGATAAATTCCCCTCTCTCTAGCGCCAAATGTGGAGAGTGAGAAGTGTTCTCTCCCGCCGAACTGATTTATGTGAGGAGGAGCTTATCACCGTTAAGAGTTCCGAACTGAGAAGGAGTGTTTTGAATGCTAAAATTGTATATTACTGCCCGAGAACCAAAAAATGTTTGATCCTTTTCAAAGACTCCCCCCTTACATATTTATACAGACAAATTAATTACCCAATTAATGCGTAATTAATTTTACATGATTCTCGCGTCCTAATTAATCCACTTGAATTCCAGAATTTTTGACCGAGCTCGAGCTGCGAGCTGATTAATATGACGCCTCTCCGCGCTCTCTTCCTCTCTCTAGGCCTGATGGGCCGACCAGTGCTACACCTTTGGCCCGTTTAGCGTGCCCGGCCCAGGCCCTCTGCCTGTTATCCGAGATGACGAATCGTGGGTACAACAGTTACTTCCTGCATTTATAATCCCAAACCAATCAGCTTTCGTAAAAGACAGGCTTTTAATGGAGAATGTGCTTCTAGCATTTAAGCTAGTTGTTGATTACCATAAGGATACGGTGTCACCTAGAACAGCCATAAAGATTGACATCTCCAAGGCATTTGATTCTGTCCAATGGACTTTCTTGATCAATACTCCACACCTTGAATATCCCGCACAAGTTTGTCAAATGGATTGAACTCTGCATTACCACTGCATCCTTTTCAGTTCAGGTGAATAGGGAGTTGTCCGAACTCTTTCGCAGTGAGAGAGGATTGAGACAAGGTTGCTCCTTATCCCCCTATCTCTTTGTTATTTGTATGCAACTACTATCTGCACTGCTTGATAAAGCGGTAAACGAGAGGCGAATTGGCTATCATCCTCGATGCAAGAACATATGTCTCACACATTTGTGTTTTGCTGATGATTTATTGGTTTTTACTGATGGAGCTAAAACTTCTATTGAGGGAATTCTTCAGGTCTTTCATGATTTTGCAGGCTTCTCAGGACTGAATATTAGCCTAGAGAAGTCTACATTATACATGGCTGGAGTCACAGAAGGAGATAGAGAGGCCATACTAACCTCATTTCCATTTGCATAAGGAACTCTCCCTGTCTTATACCTTGATTTACCTCTTTTAACCAAGCGTATGTCAACTTCGGACTATACACCCTTACTAGAACGCATCAGAGATAAGTTTAGCAGCTGGACAGGGAGATATTTATCTTTCACCGAGCGCCTCCAACTGATCAGTTCAGTTATTCACAATCTCACCAACTTTTGGATGTCAGCGTTCCGCTTACCAAAAGCCTGCATTAAGGAGATAGACAGTATGTGCTCTTCTGTGGTCTGGCCCTGCTCTTAACACTAAGAAAGCCAAAGTTTCATGGGATGATGTATGTCTACCGAAGGAGGAGGGTTGACTGGGCCTGCGTTCTTTGTTAGAAATGAATACGGTGAGCTGTCTAAAGCTCATCTGGAGAATATTGGCGTCGAACTCTTTATGAGTGGGCTGGCTGCGGACATATTTACTCAAGAAGGGTTCCTTTTGGGCCCTCAAAGATAACACTCCCTCTGGTTCTTGGATGTGGCGAAATTACTCAAATATCGAGCCTTAGTTGTGGACTTTGTTCGGTATGAGGTCAAGAATGGAGAGCACATCTCTTTCTGGTATGATAATTGGTCGCCAATAGGATGTTTATTTAACATTGCAGGACCGCGGGGAAGTATCGATATGGGGATTGGTCTTCAGGCAACTGTTGAGGAGGCACTCACTCACTGGCCTAGACACCAACGAGTAGACTATTTGAATCAAATGGAGACAGCTATCATGACAGTTCGTAACCGAGAACTACTGGATACAGAGGATGTGGTCCTTTGGAGAGGTAAGGGAGATCAAATTCATCACAAAGGACACTTGGGATCATATTAGGATCGCTCGACAGAGAAAAATTTGGGCGGCTGGTATATGGTTCTCACAGGCCACTCCCAAGTTTTCTTTTATGGTCTGGTTAGCCACTTTGAACCGGTTGGCAACGGGGGATCGTATGTTGGGTTGGAATTTGCGGGTAGACGCCTCTTGCTCTCTCTGCAGTACAACACAAGAAAGCCGCAACCACCTCTTTTTACTTGTCCTTACTCATCAACAGTTTGGACAGATTTGATATCTAAGTTACTCTCATCAAAGTTCTCTACGAATTGGGACAATAACTTGACTCTCCTTGTAGACACTTCCTTGGGGCATACTACTCTGTTTTTACTTCGATATGCGTTTCAGACCTTGATATATTCTATTTGGCAAGAACGAAATCGGCGCCGTCATGGAGAAACACCGATGTCCTCTGCTCAGCTTCTTAAACATATGGACATGCAGGTCCGGAACAGGCTGCTTATGCTCCATGATGGAGGGAAACTCACACGCTGCTTTGAGAAGTGGCTGGACACACGTTGAAGGACTGCAATAGCACCTCCTTTTGTTATCAGCTCTGTAATCACCACTTATATTCTCTTTTCAAAACTCTTTAACTATAAGTTGCATTTGATGTAAAAACTACTTTTTTTAGAATAAATTTTATATTTTATTAAAACAAAACATAAAAGAGGTTAGAAAAAGAAAGTGGCAAAAGATATTAGATATTGAAAGGAAATCCAAATAAAAAAGATTAGTAGTAATCTAGTGACACAAAACTGATGTTAGGCCTACTCCTGGGCTTATATCTGATCTGGAAAAGTTGGGGGAAACGTTCAACAGGGAAAGTTAGTGGTTTAAGTTTGTACGTGGCGGCTTTTGGGTTCACGTTGTTCCGTGGTCCACGAACCATATTAAATGATTCCCAATTAATAATGGTCAAAAAGTTCTTCAATTAGTTACTTAGACTATATATAATGGTTTTTCCTATTTTTTTTTTATAATAGCGATCTTTATAATAGAAGTGAATTTTATCTAACCACCTCTATTCTCATCTATATTATAGAGTTCCTCTATTTATAGAAAAACCCTTTATAGAAAAAAATAGAGTTTTTTTATAAATAGAAGAAAAATAGCCATCTCTATTTTAGAGGTAAAAATAGAGGTGGATTAAAATAAAATTCACCTCTATTATAGAGGAAAAAATAGAACACCATTGGAGATATTCTTACAATAAATTATAATGAAATTTAACAATTTGACCAACGCAAGTTCAAACAACACGAATCTAGACTATTTAGTGATGTGAGGTTTGAAATTTTTGTTATGATTGGTAAACATTATATGTTATAGATAGACAGAGACATATTAGTAAAATCTAAACATCACAATAATGTTAGGTGATATTTTATTAACATATTACTATATAGACAAAATCTAATTTATAACATAATTTTTATCAGAAGAACTAATATAAAAACATCTCCAATCCATTTTTATATTTTTTCTTCAAAATATAATAACTTTATTTTTGGAGTTGGATTTTGTTCCATTTATTTTGGGGTAGAAAATAGAGATCTTCAAATTATAGTATAAAATATAAATTAAAGTTTTTAAATATAAATAAAAATAGAAATCTTTATTTTGGAGATAAAAATAGAGATAAATTTGAAGTAAAGTGTCTCTAAATTCCGTTACAAAAATAGAAATAAAGATGAATTGAAGATGGTGTAAGTTTTAGTAATAAAAAATGAACTGTAAACCAGAAATACAATTTTATATTTAGCTATAATAGTACTCAACACTTGTTTAAAAGAAATAACATCATGGTTGATTCAAAACCAAAAGTTGTTGAATAGATAGATATGTATCTTGCTTTATCCAACCTAATATTAGGGTATCTGTCGTAGAGCAAGCGTGTTCTTGGATTTATCAGTTTTGACAAAAACATTTACCCAATTGATAAAGATCTGTATTTGGTTCATTACTTTAATATGTATTTGGTACATTAGGTTCATTAGTTTTATATGTATGTGGTATACCACAATATGTAGACTAATAATGGCCCATGGTGCGACCACAATTGTTTCACTTCTTTTATAAAACACATCACATGTAACGAACTCAGCAACTGGGCAAAGCAATTATATGTTTAATTATGTTTCATTTTTATTATAAATAAAAATCTAGAAACTATCATAAGAAAACATGTGCCTAGATGTTTCAGAGGGATTGTTTCACTATATTCTTTGGTCATTATGAGTGATTATATAAAATTTGGGCTTTGATTGGCTATAACTTTTGGGAATTTTCCTTTTGGTTACTTTTTATATATATTTTATAAGAAGTTTTCGTTTTGGTTTCGTTGAGAGTAATAAGAAATCTGAATTTTGAATGTTCTAACAATTTTTTTTAAAAAAAACCACAATTGTGTATCTTTCCAAAAACACTCATCAGTCACTTTTTTCATTTATTTAATATATTTTTATATAAAATATAATTTATCAATATTCACAAAATAAAATAGTAGCAATAAAAGCATAAAAACGTTTAGTAGAAATATCATAGTTAAAAACCAAAAATTAAACAAATTACCATTTTTTTTACGAAACTAAATTTTATACCCAAAAATTAAAAGTATTTTGAAAATTACGAACAATTCATGGCTTTAGTCTACTATTTTTTTCTGATTATTAACTTCGTTTCTTAAATTTTTTTCTATGGGATTATAAATTTGCAAAAGGGGAAAAAAAAAACAAATCATTTTGTTGGCGAAATTTGTACTTCAAACTTGCCCGATTCGGTGAATGTGGGGACGAAAGAATCAGTTTACAATCGGACGATCACAAAATTGCTCGAAAGGCTTGTAATATTATCGACCGTCAGATTGTGAAAACAACAGATGATGCTACTAGTACTAGATTCATTGGTGAAGCAGGCAAATCCTGATCGGTTATGTCTTACGTGTCACGATTTTGTCATGCCTTGGTTGGACACGTGTACTATAGACATCCAACATCTGAGGACAACGAATGTAAAATGCCATTATTATATGTTTTCCTTTTGGTTGTAAATTAAGTATCGATCGACTTGTTACGTCGGTCTAAAACTATTTCCAAGATATTTATATCATGTAGGTCAAAAATATATGGGCATTTTTTAATTCTTGACAAATTGTTTGGTGAACCTTTAATTTTTTTGGTTAACTTGATTATTTCTGTTTAAGTTGGTGAACTTATTACTTATAACGACTAAATCATTCTTCATCATATGTGTTCGTCAATCGTCACTATAATAATTTTTTGGATTAAAAAGAAAAATAATAATAAATAATAATGATTGGATATAATCGTGAAACAATTATTCATTCATTATGTGTATCAATATAATGGTTTCGTGCATATGTCTTGTAAATTAACATGCTACAATTTTAAGCAGTATCACAATATAAGTAATAAAATATTAGTAATTTATGATTTTACCACTATATGTTTGATGTCACTTACACATATATTTCGACTCTCCAGAAGATGTTTTTTCTTATGCTAAGTAAGTTGAATCAATTGCTGGAATGCCACTTTGACCAAAAAACAATCGTGAATGCCATTGTAATATTTTTAATTTAAGATTTTTATTTATTTTAAATAAAATGCATTGAAAAGACTAAAAACCCATAGTTTATATTTACAATTTCTTTGAATTTCTCATATTTCTCTTTTTTATTGTTGTGTGTATTGTCATAGCCAAAACTTATCTCAGTTCTCTATTTGATGCAATAGAGATGACGATTTGCGGTGGAGATAATGATTTACGGTGGAGATGATGATTTGCAGTGATGATAACAAAAGAGAGGGAAGATCACTCGGTGGTGGGTGAAGAGGTAAGATCACGTGAAGGTTGGGTGTGATATGTGCACAATCGCTGCAAGAGAAGACAATCAACAATGGAGAAACGGCAAGAAGAGACGAATTAGTGTGTGGCAACGCTAGGGTTTACTATTTGTACCAGTTGTCCTATTTATTTAGTTAGTTATACCATTTGTTTCAGTTGTACTATTCTCTCTTAGTTATATTTTTGTACTAGTTGTTCAATTATTTCTTAGTTGTTCTAGTTGTACCGTATGTTATATATCTTTTGGTTATATCATTTGTACTACATGTCCTATTATATTTTAGTTATACCAGTTGTACTACTTGTTGTATATTACTCAGTTATACTATTTGTACTAGTTGTTTAATTCTCACTCGATTGTACCAATTCGTATATAATTTCATTAAAGGTAATTTGGGAATATCATATTTATAGGTGGCACTCAGATTATAAAGTGGCATACACAGATTATTTTTTCTCCAAAGTGGCATTCTAGCCCTGCACTCAAGTAAGTTTGAAGCTAAGTGGCATGCTAGCGTCTTCCAGTTATCTTCCAGCATCTTGATAGACGCAAAACACCTACTTAGCACAGGAGAGAATTCCGAAGCTAAGTGGCATGCTAGGGTATTGGTTTTGAGGGCTCTCTCCCTAATATACCTATATGTATGCTCTCTCTCGCTTTCTTTAATTTCTGTTCGTTACTTTATCGGGCATGTTCAACCCAACCATAGTTATTGCTGAGACACTTAAATCGCTATTGTAATTCCGCCAGTTATTAAATACCAAAAAATTTATTAAAAAAATAAGTAAGTTCGAACAGCCCAAAGAAGTAGGCTCAACCAGAAAATATTGTTCTTATTGGTGACAAGTCTTGCACAATTTCAAAATATTTAATACTAGGAAAAAAGAAGAAAAGTCTATAGCTAGGGGCGATGGATTCCCGGCAAAGAGGAGTGGTTGATGAAATATACAAACCTCGTAAAGAAATATATAGCACTTTTGCTATTTTATAACAATAGTTTCTTATTGTAGTTGCTTAGGTGAAATCTAGAAGCATACATTATTATTGGCTATGACATCACCATGTTGAATTTTTGACAGACTTACACAAAAGCTACACACTAGTCTGTTTTAATAGGTGTGTATGATTCAAATCAAAGGAAAAATAAAACACTTGTGAAGAAAACATCAATTCTATAATTATTAACTATTGACCCAAATAATTGTATAACGTCAGCTTATTAATTATTTCCTTAGTAGTGTTTGCAACCGTTTGACAAAAAAAAAAAAGGTAGTGTTTGCAACCATTTTAGCATTTCCTGTTACGAGTATCAACCAACCACTATATATAGACTATAGTACATTAAACGAGAATATAAAAGTTTGAACGATATTCAAAATTAGGTAAAACGTCTAAGTGTACGTACACACAGAAGATTAAAGTTTGTTATTCACACACCTTTATATTGACTGGACTGTAACATAACTCTAATTTATTGATCTCACGAGAAAGACGAATTATCATGGACACTAGTAATAATAGTGATAGCGGTTCAACGGATGAAACAAATAATTCGAGAGGCAGTTGCAGAGGAGAGTAAATACGTACGTACTTCAAGTCTTCGAGACCATACCCTATGGGTTTGGGCGGTGAGTCCACGGCATGTAGTGACAAAGTTACCACGATTTTTTCGTAAAGAAAAGTGGAAATGAGTCAAATGACAAAAGAGGAGAGAATAATTAAATACGAATTTGAGGGAAAAGGTGAAAAAGATAGAGAAAGACCGACGTAAGTGAAAACGATTAGTTTTGGTGTATGTTGATTTAGAGTTCAAAAATAATACCACCATTTTACCATTTTAAGTGGCCATGATTGGTAAGAGACTTTTAAGACTTTAATTTAAAAATATTTAAAGTATTTACAGTTATTTTTTAGTCAATTAGACTTTTGTTGTTTTTATTTTTTTTTAAAGTTTTGAAAGTCACTTCTTTTTTTTCCTTCCTTGTTTTCTCATTTTTTTTTAAACCTTAAATCATGCTTTAAAACTAAATAATTACAAAAACATTCTTTTTTCTCTCCAATATATTGAAAAGCTCTCCAAAGTATATGTATATATATTTTACATATTACATTTTTACAAATTAATAATTCTCATTTTTTCTCTTTCTTTTAAGATCCATTTCAAAAATAATTTTTATTTTTTTATCATCATCATTAATAATGGTGTAAAAAAGTTTACGAAATTCACAAAAGAGTAACATTCAAAACAATGTATTGATTAGTATTTAATGGATTTTTTGACTACTCAATTAAAAAAACATATAAAACAATTAATATCAATGAAATCAATCACCAAACACAAAAGAAAAAACAGAATTTTCAAACAAAAAATCACATATTTGATTGACTTACATTTTTAAATTTTTTAATTTATCATTAATAAAATTTATTGTTGTTATTAAATTGGTATATAAATTAAATTCTGGCATAATTTATATTTATTAAATTGTATTATTAATATATAATAATAATTTAAAAACAGCTACAAATTTAAAAGTTGCTAGTAAACAATCAGATTTTAATAGTTAAAGTTTTTACCGTCAAAGCATCTACAACCAAAATCTCTGCAGCTAAAATTTTAAAGTCAAAGTCTCTACAGCTAAAAGTAACAGCCGTTACCAATCAGGGTCACAATAAATTATTTCTTTATCTGAAAGACAATAAAAGTATATTTATTTATTTGATTTTAAATGATGGTTAAGGTGTAAATAATATTCTCTCCGTTTCAAAATATAAAATGTTATAGAGGTTTTGTTTTGTTTCATAATATAAGATGTTTTTAACTATCTAGGCAACTTTTAGATTAGTTTTATATTTTTTATTATTTATTTTATGCAGTTTTGTTTATGACTGATTAAACTTTTTAAAAATTGATATTCCTTATTATGCGTGTTTTTAGCTAAAATATCTTATATTTTAAAATGGAAGAATTAATAAAAAGTACATTTTATAAATAGTATTAATTTGAAATTAGATATGGAATTTATATAATTAGGTAGGTTTTAGTTCGGAGAATGAAACACACAAACAAGTGGGGGTATCGATAGTAGCCCTGAGATTTTAAACCGAACCGAAATAACCGAACCAAACCGATATTTTTGGTGTTCGGTTCGGTTTCGGTTATGGCGGCTGAACCGATCGGTACAATTTTTTTTCAAAAAACCGAAATATTTCGGTTATTTCGGTTCGGTTTTCGGTTAACCGATTTTTTTTTTTTACTTTTTTTTTAATTTTTTTAATTTTTTTAGGAAAAAAACTAATAAAACCGAAATTTACCCTAAAATAACCGAATTTACCCTAAAATAACCAAAATAACCGAAACCGAAAAAACCGAAATATTTGAAATAAAACCGAAAAACCCAAAATTATCTCTAAATAACCGAAAAATCAGATTTTTCATGTTTTTAATCAAATTTCGGTTAATTTCGGTTTTAAAATTTTAAAACCGAATTAACCGAGAAACCGAAATAACCAAACCGAAATATATTTCGGTTCAATTTGGTAAGATTTTCAAAACTCAAAAAAAAACAAAAAACCGAAATAACCGAACCGAATTCACCGAAATAACCGAAATCTTAGGCCTAATCGATAGCATCGGAGCCCTCAGGCTTGCGCAAGTGTGCGACGTCAACTTGTTAAAATATTTGCTTGCACGTATTCCTTAGCTCGTGTAAGTAAGGTGTATCACACTCCAAGATCCTCTTACAATATCTTCTCCCCATCAATAAGTTATACAATTATAGTATTCATTTTATATTGTTTAACGACCGAACATGGTAATACTTTTCATTTTGCTTGCAATTGCTAGACTACCGGTAATTGTAAAATTTATATATATTCAATAGTCATAGGTAATTTATACAGCATGTTGAGAACTTAACTATTAGATTATGTTAACCACTTGGAGATTAATAAAATCAAAATCCCAGTCCCCAAAGATTTACTTGACTAGTATATATAGACGGTGTTTGGTGACTGGTTAATGGTGTGAACTTTAAGTTCGTCTGAGAGGAGGTTGTAACGTACCAAAAATATCCTTTTCACCCTTCTAAAAATAGGAGAGATTGAAACTAGTCACTATTCTACAAAGGTCCACACTAGATTGAAACAATTGTTTTGCTTATTATATTACCAAGTAAAATATCAAAAACATTAAAAAAAAACACCGACCTCATCGCACCACTACTATTTGTACCTTCTTCCACACAAAGCAGCTCCCTCCCTCAAAGTCTTCGCTAAAGACGTCACCCACTCACGGAAATTCATAAAGTGGACAATACGACAACTTTCTCCATTTTCAAATTCATTGTTTCAATGAAATAAAAATTAAAAAACTTCAAATTTACCATTTTGTCGAGTTATACTACTAGAAGAAAGAAGAAAGAAGAAAGAAGAAAGAAGAAGAGAGAGAGAGACAGAACAACAAGTAAGTAGTAAAAGTGGTAACGCCTCAGCTCGGTTCCAAAAAAACCAAAACCCCCACACGCTCGTGGGGTCCACTCCACTCTTCTTCTCCCTGCGAACCCCATGATTTTTTTTACTAGTATTTTCTTAACGTCTCTCGAGTGCTGGTGGTGGGACCTACAGTTTATGGAACCGAACCGTGATGGAAGTTCAAACTATGTTTTACAATTATGGCCCCTGTTGTTTTTGTAATTTACAGTATTGCCGCTATTTTTGTTGCTTTCCTTCTTGTTTTTGTAAACCTTAAAAAAAAGGCTGTTTCTCCTTTGGACGGATGTGATCTCACAGTTGTTCACTCACTGTACGACTGTAGGCTTTTATTCACTTGTTTGTTTGTTACTAATAGTGGTTAAATCAGAATTTATATTTAGTTCAATGTGTGAAATTATGTATTCAATATGGTTATAGCAGTATATTGATTGATACTATTACTAGTGTATTAGCTAATAGAAATGTTTAGTATAATCCATCCACCTACTATTTTAAACAATCTGATTAGTAAAAAAGTTATTTGTAAAAGGTGATTTAATCATATAAGCTATAAATATGTATGATTATATAATTGCATTATTTTTATTTTGACTATCTTATATAGTTATATACTTATATATATATATGTACCCATGAGAAATTGTAAAAGTAATAGTTACTTTTTACAGTAATTACCTAAATGGCTAAATTTTCAAACTTATGTAACTTTTTCATGTCATAGTAAAAAATCAAATTGAGTAATTTTTACTTTCATGTGAAAGTTAATAATTGAACTAAAAAGCACCAAACGTGAAGATAAAAAGAAACTATTTTACTTTCTACTACTCTTCTCTAGAGAGTTCCTCTAGACCCAATTTTTTTTTTTTTTCTATAACGCTCCTCTCGATCATTCCCTCTTACGTGTCAAAATAAAGTAAAATTTCAGAAGAAAATAACAAAAGTGGTTTTCGATTTCTTGTACTTTCGAAAATGAGCGTTTAAAAAGTTTTACAAAAAGCCAACAGATTCTCCTCTTCTCTCAAAATTCGCCCCTAGTTTCTTACTTTCTCTCTCTTTAAACCCCCAAAAAATACAAAAGATATTTTTCTTATAAAATGCCACTTCACACTTTCTTCACATCAACAAAACCTCTCTCTCTCTCTCTCTTTCTCTTTCTCTTTCTCTTTCTCTTTCTCTTTCGCTCTCAAAACCAGAACACAAAAAAATGGAGGTTTCATCATCGAGAAAGCCTTATTTCATCGAAGAAGAAGAAGACGTTGATAATACTTCTTCTTTGGCTTCTTCTTTATCAGAGATGGAAGCTGGGGTTTCTGGTAATATTAACAACCAGAACGGCGTCGTTTCAGGCCGTTTCTCATACGGTAGATTGAACAGTCTCAGGAATCATAACAACAACTACCCTCAGGGTTATTGTTATAACCATTACAACCAGTACGCTGTTTCGTCTCCTAGATTTGTTGTCTCTGGAAGGTTTCATGATTTCAGTTTCGACAACCAACAGCCTCATTTCTTGGATGCCTGTTTCCTCTGTAAGAAACCTCTTGGTGATAACAGAGACATCTACATGTACAGGTAAAAACTCTTTTCAAGACCTAACCAATACTTAATCAGATCTGATTATTATAACCCATTAAAAACAATTTGATTTTTTTTGGATCCTCAGTTTTTTCAAATTCCTCTGTTTTAGTCGAAATTATGAAAATTTAGGGAGAAAGGACAGATTTTTGGAATACCCATCTCCTCAGTTGTGTTGATTTGATCAAGTTTTTGTGTCTGATTTGAAGTTTTTTTTGTGAAATTGGCAGAGGAGACACACCGTTTTGTAGTGAAGAGTGTAGACAAGAACAGATAGAGAGAGATGAAGCGAAAGAGAAGAAACAGAATCTGTCTTATTCTGTTAAATCAGCTATGAGGAGGAAAGAACAGAGAAGCTCTTCTTCTTCACCAACTAGATCTCGTGATTATGCTTTTCGCAATGGAACTGTTATTGCTGCTTAATTATATAAAAAAAAAATCCAGACTTTGGGGGATATTATAATAATTATAAATTAGGTTTAAGAAAAAAAGAAGAAGAAAATAAAAAGCTATATTGTCTCTGACGCTACGAAGCTCTGGTTTTGGATTCTCTCTTTTGATCTTGAGATCTTTTTAACTTTAGCTTCAAGTCTTGGGGAAAAAAAAAAGGAAGCTAAAGATCCTTTAAATTTTCTAGTTTTCTTTCTTTCCTTTTTTTTTGTTGTAAGGGAAAAAAAAAAGAGTTTCTTCAGTTGAAATTTTGGGAGCATGAGAAGAGAAAATTGTAAATGCCTATGTGAATTATAATAGTGCATGGCATCTTTGAGTAAATTTTCTTGTCTTTTTTTTTTCTTTCTGCTGGGTAAAATCATCTTTCAAGGAGAGTATACAGATGTAAAATCAAGTTATATATGTTGGAGTTACGAAAAATATATACGAGAAAAACTACAAGAATAAGTTTTTTTTTTTGCTTGATGATTTGATAGAAGATTGAGTAATAGTATTTGCATTTGATTCTTTTTGTGGTAAGTTTGGTGACTTGCGAAAAGTGGGAAATAAAGGTATAAAAATATTTTTCCTTCAAATGCTTTTTGGTGGTAGTACAGTTTTCTTTTCTTCACGAACTGGTAGAGAGTAGTAGAACAATATTTCCTAAGTAAATAATTAGTTAAATACCACCAGGGTATTTAGTTAAATACCACAGGTAATCACAAAGCTATTTACCACTAAATAATAGTCTGATGCATAAAAAAAGTTCGCTTCTAACAAATAATTTGCACATAACCAATAAAGTTTTTATCATCGAAAGCTTTGGCTAAGATGTAACGTTATCAACAGTAAAATACATTTTTAAAACCTCCAATGATTCTCTCTTCTCATTCGCTGTATTAAATTTCATTTATAAACACACAATAAATATACCGCTAATCTCTCACAATAAACCAACAAATTGTAAAAACCATTAACTTATTTAGTAATAAAACTGCAAAAAAAGCTTCTAAACTCAAAATCATCCTCTAACACTAACACCTCCTCTCAAACTTGGTTTCACAGGTTCTGCAACTTGTCTCCTCCTTACCTGACTACTTTCCTTAGTCGTAGTCACAGGCATCGGATAATCTTCATTACTGGATTCTTCGATGATCTTTTTCAATCTTTCCACTACAATTTCCATCGTGGGTCGTTCTTTATCGTTCTTTTTTAGACAAAGATCAGCCAATTTAGCCAAACTCTTAGCTCCAGCAGCTGGATAATTGTTTCGTAGCCTAGGGTCAACGATCATGCTGAAGCGTTGACTATCAGCAGGATACTCTTTGACCCAATCCAATAGCCTTTGTTCAGCTACTGGCTTGTTCCTCTCAATGGTTCGGCGTCCGGCTATGATCTCGTACAGCACAACACCGAAGCTGTAGACATCACTCTTTACGCGAAGATGACCGGTTTGCACGTATTCCGGAGCTGCATAGCCGTGTGTACCAACTCTCTGTACAGACAACATTTTAATGAACATTCATCACCTTAAACTATGAGTGAGCTTACATGTCAAACCAAACAGAACAAGCCAAATACACAACACTAAAACGAACGACATAAATAACAGAGAAGTTTTCAATACTTACTGCGGTTGTGACATGAGTATTGTCCCCCTCTGGTCCTTCTCTGGCAAGCCCAAAGTCCGATAATTTCGGATAGAATTCATCGTTTAAGAGCACATTAGATGATTTGAAATCTCTATATATAACCTGCAACCAAATAAATAAGTCTTGATCATCCAATGTATTCATTAAACACACAAGGCGAAACTTAAACCTATATTTCATCCCCAAAAGATCACAACACAGTTACTGAATGTCTCAATCCTAATTTACTAACTATGGCTCTATTTCGAGATTTACATAGAACCTATTGTATAACATTGTTTAAATATCAAGTATCATTAAAAGGGTCTGTCTAAAACCAGATTCCCCCTGATAGTTTTAAATTTGTACCTTGAGGTCATGTAAATAAGCCAATCCTTCAGCTGCACCAAGCATGACCTCGAGTCTTTTTCCCCACGGTAATGTGCGTGATCCACGGGTGAAGAGATGGTCCTCTAAACTTTTATTCGACATGTACTCATAAACCAAAAGCCTCTCGATGCCGTTCTCACCGTCCTCTGAGCAATAACCTATGAGTTTCACAACGTTCTGATGATTCACTACCCCTAAAAGCTGTACCTCTGCTAGCCATTGCTTGTGACCCTAAAATACGCCATTCAACCACAGACAAGGGAAAATTCAAAACTTTTGAAGAAAAATTCAAAACATAGTGACGATGTTGACTTAATAAATGCATCCATTGACTAATTCCTACTCTTTTCCTTCACCATTCTTAAGTCTTTATTCCACCATCATGAAACAAGTGACAAATTTTGAGTTTTCTTCATTGTTCCATCAAATCTAATCTTCTTCTTTTTTGACAATTCTAAGAAGCTTTTTTCATCAAAGCAACTTGGAAGAATCTCTCAGCTAGCTTTACATCTAATTGCTTAATTACCTCCTAATGATTAAATTAGCAAAAGAAACAGAGAGAAGACAAGAAAGTAAAGTAATTAAATTATGACCTGTAAACCTTGTCGGTTGAGTTTCTTAATGGCGACGACAAGTGGAGGATCAGAATCAGCTCCTCCAGTGGTCAGAATCTTTCCTTTATAAACACTACCGAATCCACCTTCACCGATCTTAAGCCTTCTGTTAAACCCATAAGTGGCTCTACTGAGTTCTTCGTAAGTGAAAACCCTAAGATTCTGTTCTCTCTCTGTATACAAATCTTTGATGCTTCTTGGAGAAGGCAACGATCTCGGCGTCTGGAGATTAAACGACTGCGTTTCACTCCGATTCGTTAGCTCTGGAGCTGAGTTTTGTAACAATTCTTTGCCTTTCCTTCTGTTCTTCTTCTTCTTCTTCTTGTCTTTGTCTTTCTGTTGATTTGTTGGTTTCTTTGATTTGAACAAGAACAGACAATTCATGTCTTAAAGAACAGAGAAAAAAGATTGAAACTTTATGAATGAAAACAAGTGGGAATATTGATGATACTTTTGAGCTGACTTAGTTTAAACCCAAAAAAGAAATGTATTTTTTTTGAAAAGTTGGGTTCCTGTCAAAACAGAGAAAGATAGATTATTTATGAAGAAAGAAATTGAATTGAATAAAGAACTGATGAGGAATAAGGGTGTTGTATGAACGCAGATCTATTTAACAACTTCAGGAGAAAGAGTTTTTTTCCTGGAAATTAAGGAGAGAGACAAGAGACAACATTAACAGCCAGAGGTTGATGAGTAGACACAAGACGAGAGAAAGAAAAAAAAAAGAATTCTTTAGATTGGAAAAAGACATAAAAACGTTACGCCATTGCTTATTAAGATAAGAGGAGAAAGAGAAAAGAAGAAATCGCGTTTTTTAAAAACGAGAAAAGAAAACAGAAGAAATCGCGTCCGTACGGATCACACGTAGAAAAGTATGTGTGAAAGAAGAAGAGAAAGAGATTTTAATGACTAATGGAAACACTGGATTGGACACAAGACTTTGTCATACACTCGTACTCATCATACAATTCTAAGCTCTTTGTTTTTAAATCCATACAATTCTAACCTTCTTTTTGTAACTGATAGTATTATGGAATTTTTGGATGAATTTATGAGCCTAACAGAAATTTCATACGTGTTTTATTTTATCCTATTTCACATTTTTAATGATTGTACTTTGAATTTTGCACTTAATATATTAAAAAGGAGAAATCACCGCTAATAGCTACTAATTTTCTTTAGACATTAGTTCACAAAAATGTTTTTATTTATTTATTTTATTTTATCAACTCAACTATAATACTAAAATGTGAATCTTTAACCAATATTCAAAATAAAAAGTTAAGTTAAAAAAACTCCCAGATTCTAATATCGAAACAACCATCATAACCACGTCCACCGGCGCCGGTTCGGCGCCGGAATGTTATCACCTCTTCCTCTCTTTTTAGCTTTATGTCCTTCTGTTATAGTTTTTTCCCCTTGTTTATTTTCTTTGTTCCCCTTTTGCTATCTTATCAAACCTACCCAAACCCTATACTTCTGGTGAGATCTTCAATCAACTTCAAAGGGAAAAGATGGTGTCCGGCGTTTCCCATCAATCACCCTCCACTCGCCCCACCATTACAGAAGTCTTTCCTGAAAGAACCACCGCATCACAAATCTGAGAACTCGTCTACTCGCAACGAAACGCTGCTCCAAGCTACGGCTTACGGCGAACTTCTTCTCGGGTTAACAAGTTCATTTAACAGAACGACCAAGTTCCTCTGGTTCTCCTCCTCCGCTACACGATTTGGTCTCAGCCATATACCGCTGACACAAACTTCACCAGGGATCCGCGTTTCATCGATTAATCACGATTCAACTCCGTACAAGTGACGCCACTCTCGATTCTCAGGTCTACCAGGTAAAAGGAAACTAGGTTTTCATCTGGTGGGGTTTGTTAAGTTCGGCCCTTTAGGATGTCAAAAGCCCATTAAGAATTGTGGTCCAATTTCTCCCTTGCAAAAGCCCAGGTCTGCTCTGATTTCTTCTTTGGCAATCCGTATGTGATTTCTGCGTATACTATCGGTACACTCTGATCGAAGACGTCAAAGGTACCGTATTTTACCAGTTTAGCTATGGCTGCTTAAGATCTCTTTTGGAACCCTGCCTTTAGACCCATCTCGGTTCTTCATTCATGTTTTTCAAAGTTCAAAGAGGAAAGGTCGTTTGTTCTCGAATCTGTTATGTCGATGTTGGGATTATTGTTTCCAAAGCGCCTTTAATAGCTTATCCTCGACACCTTTAAGTTCCAATACCCAGCAACCATCTTATTGTCTGAAGCTCAGGTCTGTTTATCCCTTGTCCGTGTCTGGCCGTTTACAAACTTTGTGTGGAATTCTTGATCACCATATGCATGGCAGAGAGGATCCACCTGTTATGTTACGACTTCACACTTACTATTTGCGAATCCTGGGTTTAGCTTCAGGCAAACTCTAATGATTCCAAGTATTGGAAGTCCCCTAGCGCCATCAATTGCTTATCCCTGACGGTACGCACCAATACCCAACGACCATCCTTGTGTATGAAGCTCAAGTCAGTTTATCCTTTGCCCGTGTCTTACCGTTTACAAACTTTGTATGGAATTCTTGATCACCATATCCATGGCAGAGTGGATCCATCTGTTATGTTACAACTTTACACTTACTTTTTGCAAATCCTGTTTTAGCTTCAATGGTAAACTCTACTGCTCCCAAGTATCTGAAGTCTCATGGCGTTTTAGTTCGGAAATCAAATTTCCGAGGCTGTGATTATGGTCTTAGAGGTCACTCTACCAACAACCACCCCTCGACAGTTCTAACTACCTACTTCAGTCACCACCTTGCTGCCAGCACTTCTAATAGCTGGATCATTTCAGCCTTAGCTCACCCAAGGAAAGTCCAGTTTCTTTAGTTAGTGCTTCAAACCACGCTCCACCCGATTATAAAACCATAATCTCCCACGGTATGGCTTATGCTCTACTTCATGTAGATCCTCTCGTGCCGGCGAGAATCATAGCCATAACTTCATTATCAACGTCACTTTGCCTTGTGGCAATGACTAATTTGTCTACCATTGAGCTACTTATGGAAGACTGTTCGACAATCCTTGATCTCACTTGGGTCAAATCGCTTCATAGCCTTTGTCTCAAAGCTATTTGGATCTCTATGTTGATCATCTTTATCTACTTGTGCTTGACATTGGGGAATGCCCTTATTTTAACACTTTGTTTCTTTGTTTCTTTTTCGATGTACTTGGCTTTATAATGAATAGAATCAAGTCTTTGTCCAAAAAAAAAAAAACAAAAAAAAAAAACAAAACCAATATCCAAAATAAGGAGGAACATAGTTTACAAAAGAAAAAACATATCGTGCTAAATAATCAGTCCTATAATTCAACCATTAATGAATAAAAAAGATGGAAAAATGCAACTAAATTCCAAAATGCAACTAGATATTTTACGGTATAGTTAATATGTAGTTTTTGAAAAAATAAAATTTCGTCAACTATTTCTTTAACAACATTTCTTCTAGTATACTCTTTTTGTTTCACAAAAAGTGTCATTTTAACACAAACTGTAACACCTGTAAACCGAAATTTGAAAATTCGATAAGTTCAACACTAGTGGTAGTATCGATCGACACCTTATATGGTCGAGTTACTCGGTTCAATTTTAACTCGCTGGTTTGCATGGTTGGTTTAGGAAAACCTAAGACTCAAGTTTATTAGGGAAAACTCTACTTCCCTAAATCATTAGCCTTTTTGACACTTCAGAGAGAAAAGTTCTTGTGAGTTCTCTTCAGATACCTGGAGGTTCTTTGTCTTTGTTGGTAAGATTTCTTCCTGGAGAGTGAGGATCTAAGGCTAAGGATGTGTAGGGAAGGTTGCTGTGGTGCTAGCCTCTTCGTTTTGGGTTCAGATCTCTCTGTTTTGAAAATTTGAATGCATGACCTTTGCTGATCTAAGCTGAGATCTCTAGTTTTGGTATTTTCTGTGATTCTGTGACTTGTTTGATTGTTTCTCTAGCTTGCTTTGTGTGATTCGTGGTTCATATGGCTTGGGAGAGTCTTGGCCGCGTTGGAGACAGTGGAAAGCGGAGATCAGATATTCAGCTTCAAGGAGAACGAGGTTGCATGGTCAATGTTGATCAACACCTGGAGGATGTCTGTCGACACCAATACGTGATGGTCACGAGGACTTTGATGAGTGTCGGTCGAGACCATGTGGAGGTGTCGGTCGACACTAATTAGGGTTTTTGGGTCGTCGAGGTGGGGTGTCGTTCGACATCAGCAAAGTGTCGGTCAACACCAGGTGGCCAGTGTCGGTCGACACCCTCTGGTGTCGGTGACACTAGCACTCAACATGCGGCTGAATGTGTTTCCCTTCCCTGGTTTGATTTGTGATTGTTGTTTGATGCATGTGGAGATCTTATTGCTTTTATGTAGAGCCCAGTATATGGGAGGATTGTCTCAATGGGTATTTGTGATAATACTTATGCATCTCAATTGTTGGTTGCAGTGCAGGTAAAAACAAAGTGTGATCATGGAATCGAGGAGGATGTTTTAGCGGCTCAGTTACTTTTTCTATGCTTATGTTAGGTTATTACTAGAAAGGAATAATGTTGTCTAGAACGGATGTTAGGTTGCTGGTTCTATCACTTTGTTTTTATGTTATTGGTTTTGTTGGATTGATATTGGTTTATTCGTTATTTAATTCATTCATTTATTGATATTAGTTTATGTTATCTGTTGGTTGTATTTGATTGGGGTTAGGATGCTAGTGAGTATGTGATCACTAGCTATTACTATTTAAAAAAATAGGTCGGGTTGTTTCAGTTTGGTATTAGAGCCCTTACGATTCTAGGTACGAGTTCGCTCTGCGCTTTGTTTGTTGATCTTTGGATTGCATGCTTGATTTATTATGTGATTAGTCAATTGTGTGTGACATGAGGTCCTAGAACATCCTCCTCGAGCCTTCAATTTGATTCCACGAAAAGTTGTATTCCTTGTGTGGTTATATTTTGTTTTGTTGCTTAGCCTTCTGTTCTTTGCTGGTGGTGGTATCGAAGGGGCTGGTGGGCTCGACGTCGGTGTTGGTATTGCCCCGGGTGTTTGGGTTGCAGCGGGTTGATGTGCAGGCTCTTGTGGTGCAGCCAGCGGTTTGTGGGCAGGCTCTTTTACTGCCACCGGTAGTTGCTGGGCTGGCTCTGGGGGTGCAGCCTATGGTTAGTTTGCAGGCAGGTGTGCAGCCGAAGGCGGAGGTAGTGGATGCACATTATGTTTAGATGATGGTGCAGCTACGAAATTTTGGTGCAGGATAATTCCTGGGAGCTATGGATCCGAGTGTGGCTGATGAATGGAAAGAGCAGATGTATGATTTTTTTCCAGTCACTTTAGTGTTCCAACCAGTATCAGTTGGACTTGGCAGTGCATTATCTATCTATCAGGTGATGTGCGTTTGTGGTGGAGGTTGGTGACGACCTGGAGAGTGCAGTGGAAGATGACTTGGTTGGACTTTTGGGGGGGGGAGTTCATCACCAAGTACTTCTCGTAGGAGGCGCTAGATCGCATGGAGGCCCAGTTCTTGGGGTTGAACCAGGGGAACCGCACTGTGTGGGATTTGGACGCAAAGTTTACTGGGTTATGTTGTATGCAGGCCAGGCTCTGGAGTCGGAGTCAGCTCAGGTGCGGAGATTCCTGTTGGCTCTTCACGATGACCTGAGGACTCGGTGCACATTGAGGAGTTACATTACGAGAGCGGTGCTGGTGGAGACTACAGTTGGGATAGAGGATGACTTGAGAGCACATGAAGTGGTGATTAGTCCTCTAGTGCACCCAAAGCAGACTCAACCGCATTATGATCCTAGAAAGGGTAGCAAGCCTGCGCAGGGCCAAAGCAAAATTTTGACACCATGCAGAGGATGAGTTCAAGCGGTGTAGGTTGCTTTGGGTGTGGTAGCTTTGGAGCACAGAGTGCCGAGTTATCCGCAGGGGGGCAAACAGCCATCACCGCTGATGACGCGGGTATGCTACCAAAACATAGAGGCAGGGCATGTCAGATCTTCTTGTCCCAAGATGTTTCCGATTATTGTGGTGTTGGTGCAGCTAGGAGTGCAGCAGGCTAACAAGACGGTGTTGTCGTTGCCAGTGGTACCGCGTGTGCACTCAACCATGGAGAGAGGAACCACTGCCGATGTGATCACATGAAAAACTTCTAAGACTCAGACTTCGTGAATTTAAGTAGTTCCGATTTTATAATTGCCTATGGTAAAATGTTAGGTTTCTTAGCACATGAGATTTGTGTAAGGACCCTGTTGGTGGGCGGGTTTAGGTCCAACATGTTGTTTGTTTCTAGAGCAACTCATTTCTTCGTTTCTCTGGAGTGTGCCATGAGTGGCAACATTCGTGGAGATCCTAGTGAGCGGTTTAGGACCGTTAAGGTTGTTGGAGGCGGGATGATCCAGGTCCATGGACGGGTGAGCGGTGTGGATATTCAGGTGGTTAGGGAGTCGATGCTAGCAGATTTGATTGTCAGCCTGATGGAATTGTATGATGTTATTCTGGTTGCATAGGTACAAAGTCCATCTTTGTCATCGGGGTAGAGTTGTATTTAAGCGGTTCGGAGCGAAGAGTTTGGTTTATCTTGGAGTGAGACCAATTTCAGGGAATCTCAGCTGTGCAGGCAGAGAAGATGATTAGTAAGGATCGAAAAGCGTACCTGGCTACTATTTCTATGCCAGAGTGTGTAGGGCAGGCTGTTGTGTGTGAGATCCTTGTGGTTTGGGAGTATGAGGAGGTGTTTCAGTCGTTGCAGGGGTTACCTTTATCTCGGTCTGACCCTTCACGGTTGAGTTGGAATCAGAGACGACGTCATTTTCTAAGGCACCCTATAGGGTGGCTCCAACAGAGATGGCATAGCTGAAGATGCAGTTGGAGGACTTGATGGGTAAGGGATTCATTCGTCCTAGCCTTTCATCGTAGGGAGCACCAATGTTGTTTGTGAAGAACAAGTATCATAGATTATCGGAGTCTGAACCAAGTTATTGTGAAGAACAAGTATCCTCTTCCACGGATTGATGAGTTGTTGGATCAGTTGCGGGGTGCTACTGTGCTATTTGGTTCTCCACGATCAACTTGGCATGTTGGTACCATCAGATTCCGATATACGAGTTGGACGTCAGGAAATGAGTCGGGTTGTTTCACAAATTAAGAAAATGTTGAATTTTACATGTTTGCCATTATTTAATAAGTGGTTGATATTTTAAAATCAATGAAAAGAACTTTGAGTTTAGGGGTTAATTAGAAAATTTAGCATAAAAACACATTGGAAATATAGAATGACACTTTTTGTGAAACAAAATTTTTTCTCTAAAATGAAACTCTCTATGAAACAGAGGGAGTATATTATTTTTTTAGAAGTAGACACACAATATTTTATGAGAGATTTACAATTAGGTAACTACTCTTGTCATGTACAGAGAATCTTATGTTATAGAATTTTATATAATCTTGTTTATAATAAAATATATACATTTTATTACCTTAATAAATATGTCATTGCATTTCTAAAGTTTATAATGGCTGTATTTTTTTTATAATATGTTCTCAAGCACAATTCAAAAACAGAAACAAATTATTTTTTATGAGATCTCTAGGTCGAATTGGTATTAAACTAAAACAACATGATCTGTTGTTTTAGGACTTTTCGACCAAAACAAATAAATTCACTTTGAAATTGTGTGAATGACGATAAAACATTGCGAAAGATCATGTGATAATTTGTAAGGTTTATAAACAAATATCTAAAGCTTTCCAAACATAGCAAACCATTCGTCAGATACGCGTGGGCTCACATACCGAAGTTGACATAGAGCCCATAAAAAGAAATGGTGGATGTGGTGTTACATATTTTTTGTATTTTTTTCCCTTTGACCGCAAGATATCTTGAGAAGTAATTTCTTTTTTTGTTGACTAACATTTCAGCTTCCGTTATTTACTTTAGGTTGTTTGGGTTAAGTTCGGATCACATTTCATATTTTCATAAAATCGGAATGGATATGACTTTTTTTTTTTT
>NC_025702.1:761134-769896 GCF_000633955.1 Camelina sativa | reverse complement strand
TTTTTTTTTTTTTTTTTTTTTTGTCAATCGGATTTGATTTTCTCTATTATAATTAATTATTTAGTTAATGATGATCTATAGGTTTCAAAATAAAGTGAAAAAATCAAGAAATAATGCAATGAAAATTGCAGAGGCATATCAAGCTTCCATCATTTGTTGCAACACACTTGCCAGTTCCTTTCCATAGTTGTAAGCACAGAGCGGTACAAGAGCCAAGACCACAATCTGTGTCTGCTAAAATCTTATGACATATTCCTTGTTTTCCTTGAATCTCATTCACCATCAATCCTGTAAAAATAATATATTAACACACAACGTTATCAATTTCATGGTAGTAAAACGACAAGATTTTTTCATAATTTTAGAGATGGTAAAACAAAAAACGAAACCTAGAATAAGGATCATGTAGACAACAAGAAAGGTGAATTTGATCATTATTAATGGTAATTGGAGTTTTCAAAATACAAAAACACACACACATATATATAATCACACATATATACATATACACACACATATATATAATCTTCAGATAAATGCATATATTATCAAATTGATATTTTCCCTTTATGTATGATTCAATATTATATAAACCTACTGTTTCGGCAAAAAAAAAATTCTAGTCAAAGAAGATAATTATTCTAGTCAAAGAAGATAATTAGAATCTGTTTTGTAATTTTTGATGAATTTGATGAATTTTGTACCTTGTAAAAGAAGTATGATTTTGTCTGTCAACATGTATAAAACTAATAAGAACGGTTGAAAAAGCCAGACAACAAGTACCAAAGACATATGACATTAGTCAAGACAAGTTTAAAAATTAGTTAGTGAATTACAAAGTACAAACAAGTAAAGATAATTATATTATTTTTAGTCAACATAAGTTAAATTAGTTAGTGAATTAGAATTAAGTAAAGATAATTACTTTATTTTATGTTCTCTTTATCAATTTTTTTGTGGTTCTCATTTTAAATAGTTTATGCTCTATATGTTGGTATAATGATTTTGATTCTCTTTTTATTGTTATGGAACAGTGGTGAAACATTTAGATACTATTATAAAATATAATAAAGTAATATATGTCAAAATTGTGATGTAATCAACTGCATAGTTTATCTAAGATTATAATTTGTTATAATTTATGAAAATTTTTAATTATCACCAATTAAGATAAGCAGTGTGAATGATGCTTTGGGGGAAAAAAAGAAGGAAAAAGTTAGTTTTAGATATGAAAACATTTCATGAAGACCAAATGAAAAGTTAGGCATTCACAAACTCCATGCATTAATTTGAAAAAGATCTACATGATGTAAAGCAGTAAACATATATGATAGGGACTTATTTGAGGGGTATTTATAAGTTTTGCCCCAAAAACTTTCACAATGTCATTTTTAATATCTAAAACACAAATTTACAAATGATGTTTGGGTTTATTAGGTTCCAGTTATGTTTAGGATATATTTTTCTTTATGAAATATGTGTTTTATGAAATTTTTTTGAAATATTTTAAAATAGCAAAAATGACAAAATTGAAAATTATTGACAAAAAGGACAAAAACAAAACATTTGGCGTAAGAAGTGGTATCTTGTGTAAAATTTAATCCCTGTAAACATTTTATTTTATTCTTTTTAGTTACGTTATCGTTCTTAATTATTCTCTTGATTGTATATATATAAGACATTTTCATATCTTATGACGGCTGTATATTATATTCTGAGTTTGTGATCAATCATTGAGAAAATTAAAGTCTTTCTGGCCAGACCTTTGTTCATATTATATGTATCATACTGTATTGTGAAATTATAATCCATTTTTCTTTTGGCTTTGTCCCATTCCGACATTCCCAATTTCCCATATTGCAAACGCATTTTGAATGTGCTTTTTCTTTTAGACGTTTCGTTTTTCTCGTTTCTAAAATTTGTATAAATTTATATGCATTATTAATTTTATTACTTAATAATATTATTTAAAAATTTAGATTTACGATATGTTACTCAAATTTACTCATTTTGATATTTGCTGATATAATATTATTACATATGTATTACTTGAATATTAGCAGAGGTAACCACGTTTACCACATACGTGTGAGGTATTTTTGCACAAACTGATATCTCAATTTCATTAATAAATAAAAACTATAATTAACAAAAATACAAAATTTGAAAAGGTATACAGCAGTAATATGAACTGCTAAATGAAATTCTTTTCGTCTCCCACATTACAGTCGCTAAAAATGCTATCTTCGATATTGCATTTTCTTATGACAAAGACAATTATTGAACAACGTATAAAAGTATAAGTTGCAACACTGGACGTATTACTATCTTTTTCCCCTACAAATTACAATAGTCTCGTGTCGTCTAAAGCTGTAAAAGAAAATTATTAAAAGCGTGTGATTGTAGTCAATACTTGCATTTGTTGGATTGAGTCATATTGGTCTATAAGTACATTATAAAAATTAATTAATAAGAAAGTAGGTCAATAAGTCGGGATGGTTAACCACAACAACATATTTCTCTCTATATTAATCTACAATATTGAATGGCCAAAAGCACGTTTCCATTTCCTAGAAAATTAATTTACGCCTCAGACAAACAATAGTTCCACTATATGACGTAAGTGTTTAGTAAATTACTTTAAAGCATTTTATTGCTATCTCCATAAATAATGTTATTAACTAGGTAAAAACCCACACTATGTGCGGAATAAATCGATTTTAAAAAAATTATTATAAGTAAAATTATTATTCTAAAACTAATATTTGTTTGTGTTAATCACTCATTTTGGTTCTAAAATCAAATTTTATTATTTTAGAACCAATATGTAACTAAATTTTTTTATTTATTTATTCAAGCTGCGTTTTTCGTGTAAAAAATATGTTTCACCCGTGAAATCTTTAAATGTGTAAGAAAAATATTAATAAAAAGTTACTATTTATTGCAACATTTATTTTGTGTGGTTTAAAAATCAAATTCATATCTTTTATGTTTTATTTTATAATTATAACAATTTTACATGTTTCTATGTAACCATAACAACATATACAAAATTACTTGGTAGTTTAATTAATTAATTTTATTATATGTTATTAACAATCGGATTCTAAACTAAATTTCCTGAACATAATCTAATTTATTGATTTACTATTTGTGATTAGGCTATTTAAATCTTTTGAGTTAGTCGGTTTGTTAATATTTTCTATAAATAACGGATTATTACCGAAAAAACCATAATAAAAAAATTAATGAAATTTCAAAATCAACGTATTCGTGTAAGAATACATTTCACCCGTGAATTATGTGAACGTGGTAAAGAAGATATTTATAAAATGTTACAATTTATGGAAATATATATTTTTTTGTGCTTTAAAAATCAAATTTTTATATTTATGGTTAATCGAGTAACTATAACAATGTTTCATAATCTAATAATCACTCACTTTAAATATATATATTTTTTGGGTACTAAGTTTATTTATAATGATAAGGATTATTCTCTCATTCCTTTTTAATAGCACATAGATTAATGTACAATTAAAACGTATATTCCAATTCGGTTATCAATATTTTTATTTTTTAATGAATAATCACACTAAATGTTGAGATTAATTAGTTTACATACTTAGATATATATAAATAATCACACATCAGGATATCCCCTAATTTGTTGTCATTTTTATATTTACTTGGTTTTGAACCCACGCTACGCGTGAGTTTATTTGATATATTTTGATGAAAATTATATATGATTGATGACGGTAATAAAATATTCTCTTATAAAAAAAAATTAAATTAGTATTAAGGAAAAAAAATAAATTTCAGATACACAATTTTTAAAATATAAAAATCAGTTGTGTTATAAAATCAAATCTGATAAAAAAAAATCATGAATTTAACTCGACGTCGAGGCGAGACGAATCAAACTGATGAACTCACATATTCTAAACCATTTCTTTGACCACCAAAAAAACGAAAGAATTTTATCATCATGAACCGTCTGGTTCTTTGTTATACTATTTTTCTTCTTCTTCTTCATCAACTTCTTCACATTCTTCCAATGAAAAATATTTTTTTAAGACTATCACACAACTTGTTAACCCATCAAACTCCAAGAACAAAATCATTTCTTTTCTCATAAAAATAAAAAATAAGATAAAAAATAAAAAATTAATGAAAGAATATCAACTCATCTATAAAATCATAAACAAAAATATATTTTACAGCTCATAAGAAATAAAGCACAAACGTAGATAAATAAGATAATTTTTGTATTACATGAATATTTATAATATTTTTAACTTTTAAAAGGTTTCGAAATATAAAATTTGAACCTTTTAAAAAGTTTCAATATTTATAATATCTTAAAATTTTAAAATATAAAAATTATAATATTTAAAAACTTTTAAAAAGCTAAGAACTTTTAAAAGTTTCAATATTTATAATATTTAAACTTTAAAATTTTTTTAAATATTATAATATATTTTTTTGAAACTTTTTAAAGTTTTAATTTGATCAAATAAAAACCGGATCAAACCGAATAAAAATTTTAAACTTGGACGCTTGATAAATCAAGTTTTCCTGCTCATTCGTTGTTGGAAGCATATTAATCTTATTTATACTGGTTCTGAACCATTGTCTAAAAATTTTCTAGCCGATGTGGGATATTGTACATAGTTCTTTTATTTCCATAAATTTAAATTTTTTTTCTTTTTCTAAAAATTCTGGAAATTTAAAAAATGTTAATGAATGACATGTCAAATCCTGATAGGTTGTTTAAAATAATTCTTATTAAATAAAATTCTTGAAAATTTTTAAAAATGTTAATTAGTAAGGTGTCTAATCACTATTGGTGGTTTTAAAGCTTAGATGGAGGCCTTAAGGAGCTTATAGCTCCTACTTTTTATTAGTATAAGATTTATGAATATATATAAATCTTTATTTATTGGGAATTAAGTTTTCTTTAATGACTTGGAGATAATTCACGGGTAATATATTTCTTTTTATAATCAATTATAATAACAATTAAAGCTTGTTATTTAAATTATTATGGTAATAATACTAACAAAAGTTATATATGATTTTGTAAATAGGTTATATGTTCAATAAGTTATATATTCTTTATTTTTATTAACTTTATATGTTTTTATAGCCTTTTTAGAATATTTTATTTATATTGATTTTAAGAAATCAATATTTTATATTGATTTCTTAAAAATAATATAACTTTGACTTGTATATTTATAAGTAAATTTTAGTGAAATTTTGACTTAAAATAGTATGTAATATTTAATTAGTTTTAATATGTGATATTTAAATTTGTGTGAGAATTGATGACAAATCTAATTATTATTCAGTTAATTGTTTTTAAAAAAGAATATATAATGGCATGTTAATGTAATTATGTAGAAAATTTAAGGGTTTTTTGCTAAATGTGTCTCTAGCTACCGCTATCCGCCCAAATATAAATGGATTCAAAAAGATAGATTGAAAAAACTGATTTGTACCCCCACTTGTTATAGAGGTTAGTAATATCTTTTATATGGCTTTGGCCTGTAAATGAACCTTTTTGAACCTCTAAAATATCTTTTATACCATGACCAATACCCCAGTGGTTCTATACATATTGAACAGGGTTCTATGGTCGGTCCGCGACCTCTGTATACCGAAGAGGTCGTCGGAGTGTTTATCTATTAATATATAGGGTATATGTTAGCGTAATAACATCGAATTATCGTGGTCGCGTGTTTAGGTTAATGGGCCGTACAGGCCCAGGTACATGTACAAGTTAAGCTACTACTACTAAGCTAGTATAAAGGTCGTTAGAGAGGTTAGTTACGAAAAACATAGCTTAACGGGGTTTTCTTTTTCTTTGGTTACAGGGATTAAGAAATCACAGTTCAACCTTTTTAGTCTTCGCTAACTTCACCTTCAAGCTTGTGTCTCTCTTATCCTTCTTGCTTGTTCTTCATATCATTTCTATGTACATATAGAATCTGTACTAGAGAGTGTGACAGAGTGTGATTGATTCAAGCTTGTATAACCTTTGATTAGTACTTAGTAGTGGACTTTGCCGTTTGAGAGTCACAGTGATCAAGGAGAACTCGTTTATTGGTGATGTTCGTGAGTGAGTTTCGATCTGTTATTGTCGGAAATCTAGAAGATTAAACTTTCACACTCACATTTATACAAACAAATCGAAAATTCTGAGGTAGACACAATGACATGTATAGTATAATCTATCAAATAGTATTGTTACAACTTAGAATATCACAAATTGGAAGAACAAAAGAGAGTTTTTTAATTACTACAAGACGGTGACTATCTCTATCTGCTGCTTTGCTGGTTGCTACTTCCGCGGGTTGTCGGTGCGGTGGATGGAAGCAAACCTTGAGAAGGTCTGATTCCCACAAGACGAAGCTGATTCTCAGCTTGTTCGATATTAATCCGTAATTCACGCTCACGAGAAGTTGCCTTTTCGAGATCTGCTCTTGTCATGCTAAGGCGAACCAAGGCAGCTTGGAGCTCATCATAGCGGACTGATCGAGATAATGCTGATCACGATGTTGATCACTAGGTTCAAACGGAAGCGAACCTTTGAGCAAATGTCCTTCCTGCACGACGAAGCTGGCTCTTAACTTGTTCAAAACGAACCTCAGCTTTAAGCTCCTTAGAAACCATATCCTTCAGCTTCCTCTGTAGCACAAGATGTTCAGCCAAGGCATCTTCCAGCTGCTTTTTTCCAACTGCAACGTAGCCACGATGAGGACGCTCCTCAACTCTTACAATGTCCGTTCTACGGGAGGAAGCATGACCTGCTCTTCTGGAAGGAGGAGCAGGGTCCAGTCTCCTGGGAGAAGGTTCTACTATCTGGGAACGACGTCGAGATTCCACAGCTCCGACTGCGGAGATCACTCTCTTGTCATGCCAACGCGGAGTCTCCACAGCTTCTTCCTCCCGTTCATCAACAAGATCCCATCGAATTCCATTATCGATGTCCGAGTAGACAGGACGCCTTCTCAGCTTCGGACGACGGCTTATCTGAATATATTTCAGAACTGGGAAGGTTAGAGGAGGCCAGTAGATGCTCTTCAGGTCAGGTAAGCCCTCTAAAATGAGGCTAGTTAGATTTAGAAAAGGGCTGTTCACTATTATCACCCACTCCCAGCTGCTGGGTCATGGATTTGTCTTTGCTTATTATTTCTTCTATTTGCGGACATTCGTATACACGTAGATTGTCAAGATCCGGGGCTCATCTTTGAACCAAGATATCCATGAAGTGTCCTCTCCATCGAATGTTTAGTGGCTCATCTTTTTGTAATGAAACTTGAAATGGATTCGTCTCTTTTTTTTTTTTCACTAGAGTGTCTTTTATTGAGTAAAACCTATTAAACAGGCCAAATTTACAAGCCAAAAGAACAATTCTACAAAACAACCCAACTGAAACAAAAGCCCACAGGTCCAAATATAATTTCTTCCTGTAGACTGAAGAGATAAGGTGGATCACGGACCACGTGACAAGAGGGAGACATGCTCTATATATACGCAAAACGGGTAGGTTTGATGGAGGCCATGTGTCCTCCCCTAAAATCAAAAATCAATCGGTGCTTATAACCACATAAATAATCTTATGTCATTTATTTGTTTTCCTTAAGTCTAGTCAACAATATACGGAATCAAATTGGTCGTTAATATGAATCTTTTTACTCATTTAATTATTTTAGGATTTATAACGATCCTATATGTTATTTACCAAACATATTCAGTTACATCTACAATATATCTCTATTTTAAGTCGATTCTTCCACGAAAAGATGCCAAATTTCCCTCAAATGATTTGACCATTAGTCGTTCTCCACCTTTTGTTCGTGGAAATTTCTATCCAAAGAAAGTATATTTTCTAAACTGATATATATATATATTTTTTTAATAAACTGATATTTTCATAAATAAATAAAGAAAAGTAGAATTGCAAATATCATTTACAACCACAAACGATATAGTGGCTTGAAAAAAATATATTAAAGATGCCAAGAAAGCCGGGCAATATTTTCTCCATTACGCACTTAATCAAATAACTGACTTCTCTAAATGTTTCTTTTATTTAAATAACTCGTCCAAAGATAATACATCAGCAACGATACGTCATCCTTAATTATACGTCCTCGTACGTCACAACATCACAATAATTTGTCTCTAAATTTCCTTCATGGCTTGTGTAATTTGAACACAAACACTCTTTGAATTATACAGTTTTTGTGTTGCCTTTGGTTCCGCGGGCTTGACATGCATAAATAAATGTTGAACGTCGTCCCAAAGTAAGCTCCATCAATGTATTTTCATCATTTTAAGAAAAACCCCACAAAAGATAACACCTACAACAAGATCTATACAAAACTCAAAAATAATCATTTGTCCGTTGATCCCAATCAGGACACGCGTACATCTGACAATATTTCATTACAGTTCCATGGCACCCATAATGAATAATAGCTTTACCAAACCAATTTTCGAGGGAAAAATTATAATCTAAAATATAGTTAAAAGAGAGCAATTTTATGACATGATTCTTTCTCTGATATCAGATGACATTAATAATAAGGAAAGCGTAGAAAAATACAGGTTCAAGTTTAACAAACTCATCAAAAGGTTTTGGGTTTTTTCTTTCCTTCTAACCTTGCTTCTAATGTGTATGTACCTCAAGACAAATAGAGCCATGACAGCTCTCTTCACCTTTGGTGATCACAATGCTTTTTGTTTCT
>NC_025702.1:734069-760813 GCF_000633955.1 Camelina sativa | reverse complement strand
TTTTTTTTTTTTTTTTTTTTTCATTTTTCTTCCAATCCAAAGCCATGATCTTGTTTCTTGGGTTTTGTCTTTAAAACTTCTTTCACGGCTTGTCTAATTTGAACCCAAGGCACTTTTTCACAATATCTTTTGCGTGCTCAAGCATTTGGCCATTTAATGTGTCTCTTCTGGAATGATGTTTTAACAAATCCAATGTGTGCTTCTCGGCTAAACATTCAACTTTTATGTTCTTATTTTCCCCCATACTTTCACAAACATCCTTAAAACGAGTAGTAAACACGACTTTGTATTCTCTCCCCTGCAATAGAATTCCGATTGCTGTTAAACTCACTTCCTCCCATAAGTCATCTAATAACAACACAAATCAGTGCTTCACATGTTTTAGAACCCTGCGTATATCACCGGCTTTCTCCCTTTGTGATTTATTGACCCAATCCTCGCCAAAGAGGGCTAATCTTTTCTCGACATCCTCTTGAATCATCCTAATATCTGCATCTTTAGAAACTTCAACCCAAATGACCACATCATAATCATCCTTTGAATTAACGAACTTGTTATCAATTAGACTGAGGAGTGTAGTTTTACCCACTCCCCCATACCATATAAACCCAACATTCTAATATCAGATTCCCTAAGAAGGCTCCATATCCTTTGAAGCATTGTATCAAGGCCAAATGTTTGCTGAACAGGTTCTTCTACTACCACGGTAGGAGGAGCTTGCCCAGCCACCACTTCAATATCATATGTAGACAAGAAACTTTGAACGTCACTTAACTTCATGGAAATCTTTTTGCCAGAGCCATAGATCGAAAAGAAAGTGCAGGAACAATACCCATATGTTGACAGCCTTCGCTGTAGAGCGAAAGCATCATCAACCAGCAGATTGGTGTCGGTTTCAATGGTTTCGACTTTTGAAAGCCACCTTTCCACTTCGCTGACCGTAGTCCACCCCTGAGTTCTTCAGCATCAACTTGGCGTAACAAATCATATCTTTTTGCTTTAAGATCCTCCAAAGAATTCTTCAGATCGTCAAGATTCTCCTCAATCTTGCAAATGTAAGCTCCATGTGCCGCCAAGAAATTAAAAACTGGTCGAAGACGTTCAACAGCTGAACAAACAGTCTCGAAAATGGTACCCATTGCTCTCAGTATCGGAGATAAGATGAATGAGAAGAGCAAATCTTGAACATGGGAAGACTAAAGGATGTAAAATAGTAATTACAGTTTGGTCTATATAGTAAAATCTCTATAAATTAATACTTTATAAATTAATAAACATTATAAATTAATAAATTTTGCTAGTTCCAATTTGGCACAGTGTAAAAAATAACAAAATTCGATAAGATAATAATTTTTTTGAAATCTTCATATAAAGTATAGTCTCAATAATATCATAAATGAATAATCATGTAAATTTACATATATATATATATATATATATATATAGTAAAGTATGTTTTTTTAAACCTCATATCTATAAAACAATTGTTATGTTATATCTTCAAACTATAATGATATAAAATATTATACAACATTTCATATAACAGCTAAAACTTTTTAAAGTTTTCAACTTCTAAATATGCATCATTTACTATATTTATGTCATGTGTATAAGTGAATTTGTCTATAATATTTGTAATTCATTTTCAATAATATTTTTTAATTATTTCAAATTCAATTCCAATACCATAAAATTTACAACATCCACAATTCTAATCTTATTTTACAAAAATTGTTTCAATTCATAATTTTTAAAATATTAAATAATTAAAAATATACCTATAAATTAATTTATACTACAAAATAATAATTATTTATTTATCGATAAATTAATATCACTATAAATTAATAAAATGTCTTTGTCCCAACATTATTAATTTATAGAGGTTTTACTGTATGTTGCATGTCATTATCGATTATTCATTATTAATTTATTACAAAACTTGTCTTTACCCAGTTATAAAGAATTTGAACAGATCAGCAACTTATATGGTTCACACAAATCAATGGATGTATAAACTTCAAAGAAAACCACAGTCAAAAAGTCAACGCAAACCATTTTGTATTCTTTCTTTAATTTGCAACGTAACATCACGTTATCGTTGTCGTTGATATTGCAATGTAGGTAGGCCTGGTGAACGTTCCAGAGCAATATGAATCCGAAAAAGTTTGTAGCTAAAAAAAATCACACTGTAATATAGAGTTGAAAGAAGAGAGTGTCTAAGCAATCCAATCGCTTCACTCAGTCAAGAGTCTTAATGACTTAATTTGAACAAAGTATAGGGATTAATTCGTAAAGAGAGGACGAAGAAAGAATTTAAGATACACCTGCACTGCATACAGTAATATAGAGTTGAATACAGAGAGAGATTAGTCATCAACAATATCTGGCTCACCTGTGGATAAAAAGGCGAGTTGGATATGTAATCCGTTGGAACTTGTAACGTCTTTTTTTTTTTTTGTCAAAGGGATTAAGAAATCACATTTCAACGGTATTTAGTCTTCGCTAACTTCATTTGACAATATTTCAATAAGATCTATACAAAACTCAAAAATAATCATTTGTCCGTTGATCCCAATCAGGACACGCGTACATCTGACAATATTTCATTACAGTCCATGGCACCCATAATGAATAATAGCTTTACCAAACCAATATTCGGAGGAAAAAAATATAATCTAAAATATAGCTAAAAGAGAGCAATTTTATGACATATGATTATTTCTCTGATATCAGATGACATTAATAATAAGGAAAGCGTAGAAAAATACAGGTTCAAGTTTAACAAACTCATCAAAAGGTTTTGGGTTTTTTCTTTCCTTCTAACCATGCTTCTGATTGCTTCAAATGTGTATGTACCTCAAGACAAATAGAGCCATGACAGCTCTCTTCACCTTTGGTGATTACAATGCTTTTTGTTTCTCTTTTTTTTTTTTTTTCATTTTTCTTCCAATCCAAAGCCATGATCTTGTTTCTTGGGATTCTGTCTTTAAAACTTCCTTCACGGCTTGTGTAGTGTGAACCCAAACACTCTTTGAACATAGTTTTGTGTTGCCTTTGGTGGCTTCAGGTGCCCATAAGTCATCAAGAACAGATGTGGAAATGTTGTCCCAAAGTAAGCTCCATCAATGTCTGTTTATCGATTTAAGGAAAACCCAAAAAAGATAACACCTGCAAGATGTATACAAACTCAACGTAATCATTTCTTTATCCATTACGAATCCAACTTCAGATTTTCGGAACTGCATTCATAAATATGTATCAGCAAAAAGTGAATGTGTGGAGAAAAAAGGATACTGCCTTGATACTTCGAACGTGGGTAATAAATATCTTCACATTTTGGGCAATATATCTTCACTGTGCTAGATCGAGGTAAATCGGATTGGCCAACGGGAAGACAAGGTTGGCCACAGCAGTAAACTCTTGGACATCTTCCAAAGTCATAGTTTTTATACTTGTCTAGCTGTAAATAAATAGAAGAATCAAGCGGGTGCATATTTTATAGGATGTTTAAGATATAAAAATGGGTTGAAAGATTTGTTTACCATAGCAGCCAATCCTTTGCTTGTCAATATGTAACGAGCATGAATCAGTCCATAAAGCATCTCCGCAGCTGACTCGATCAACTCATTCTGTTCCTCTGTAAACATCTCTCCTGTTACCGACCCAATCCATATCAAAAATTCAAGAGACATAATCGTAAAAGCGAAACCCATATTGGTTTCACTACTATTCCTCCTAAATGCAGATTCTGTCTCTAGAGCTAAACCGCAACAAAAACTAAAATGACAGGAAACACGTATGAAAACTTACCGTGAGAAGATTCAACATCCAAGATCAAATCAAGAGCGTACTCGTAGTAAGGAACTAGACTGCTGAGCCCACACAAGTTGAAGTCATCTTGAATGTAATCGTCATCAACTTCAGAAAAGAACTCGTTCCCTCGTAGATTACAGAACCAAGATATCCATGAAGTGTCCTCTCCATCAGACCCACTAACATCTGATCCCTCACTATCTGTATCTGATTCATCTATATTCCCACAAAACAACACTCATCAGTCACATCAAAAACTCCAGAGACTTAAAACAAATGAATTTGCTTGATTCAGCTCATTATAATGAATACAATTCCAATATCTCTATTATCTCTACAATATCAAAACTTGAATTCCCAAATCAGGAAAACTAGGTTAAAAAGTCTCTCTCTAATCAAACCCAAAAACAAAAAATTTCCAAATGCAGAAGGCAAAAAAAAACGAAACTAACCGTCAGAAACATTATTGTTCTTAGAGAGAGAAGCAGAACGCGAATCTCTACTATGGCTGTCATTCGACTGCTGCTGCTGCTGCTTCTTCCCCATCAAATTCGCCGTCGCCGCCGTAACGGTTCCTTTGCCTTTACCGTTAACTTTACGAGACGTTGACGGAGAAGGACGTTCGAGAGCGTCGTTGATCCGTTTACGATCTACAACCTCAGGTCTCGAATTCGCCGTACCTCTTTCTCTATACATGATTCTTCTAGGAAAAATTTACCTAAACAAATCTCTATCTATCTATCTATCTATTACAGGCTAATAATGGTACACGTTTCACCGGCGTGAGAATCACCGGTGAGGGATTGAGAAATCGACGGCGATTATAATACCGTGAGCTCTTCTTAGGGTTTTTGCGTTTTGTTCGAATCTTTTTTGGTTTCTCTCTCTTTTGGTTTAGCGCTGGGCAAACGGGTCGGGTTATTCGGTTTAATCAAAATTCGGGTTGTGAATAATGTCACCGAATTGAACCGAAATTAATTTCGGTTTCGGATCGGTCGGTACTCGGTTTGTTCGGTTCGGATACCTGATTTATATTACCTTCCGAGATTAGCAGAAATTGTTCATATTTCGGTTAATTTAACCCGAAATAAACCTGTTGAAAGAGAAAACAAAGGAAAACAAGTACAAAAGCTTAAAAATCTGGTTGCTTCTCATCTAGGAAGCTTTACAAACCATTAAAGAACATGCTCAGCTAGCATTGTATCAAGTTTAAAGCTAGCATTACATCATGTACGTTAGTAACTATTAGAAAGTTGTAGAAGTTACACGAAGCATGATAATCTGCATCAAAAAGTACTCAAAAAATCGGCTTCCAAGTCAGTTATATCCAGTCCTTTGTTAAGGCTGCCAATCCGCATCCAAAAGTAGGCAAAAGAGCAGCTTCCTATCTACTACCTGTGCACCATGAAAACCATAACAAAAGACTTAACAAATCTAATAAAGAAACAAAATCAAACATAAACTTAACAATGTAAATCAAATACATAATTAGAAACTAGAATATAGACTTCAATGCAAGACACAAGTAAGAAAACACTAAACTAAGCACCTACGTTCCATACTTTGCAGAATCATGGAGGAGCTGCCACTGAATTCCGAGAATCTACAAAANTAATTTCGGTTTCGGATCGGTCGGTACTCGGTTTGTTCGGTTCGGATACTTGATTTATATTACCTTCCGAGAATAGCAGAAATTGTTCATATTTCGGTTAATTTAACCCGAAATAAACTTGTTGAAAGAGAAAACAAAGGAAAACAAGTACAAAAGCTTAAAAATCTGGTTGCTTCTCATCTAGGAAGCTTTACAAACCATTAAAGAACCTGCTCAGCTAGCATTGTATCAAGTTTAAAGCTAGCATTACATCATGTACGTTAGTAACTATTAGAAAGTTGTAGAAGTTACACGAAGCATGATAATCTGCATCAAAAAGTACTCAAAAAATCGGCTTCCAAGTCAGTTATATCCATTCCTTTGTTAAGGCTGCCAATCCGCATCCAAAAGTAGGCAAAAGAGCAGCTTCCTATCTACTACCTGTGCACCATGAAAACCATAACAAAAAACTTAACAAATCTAATAAAGAAACAAAATCAAACATAAACTTAACAATGTAAATCAAATACATAATTAGAAACTAGAATATAGACTTCAATGCAAGACACAAGTAAGAAAACACTAAACTAAGCACCTACGTTCCATACTTTGCAGAATCATGGAGGAGCTGCCACTGAATTCCGAGAATCTACAAAAGAAAAGAAGAGAAATTACAAAAGAGATTTGAAAAATTGAAAACATAGTTAAGAAACTTAGTGATACTTACCAAGAGATTCCAGAAACTTAACCTCTTCCAACATTTGCACCAAATTTGATACTTGTGCTTCTGACTTATATGAACACTTTAGCCATTGCTGTGCACATATCAAAACCTCAACCATGTAAGGAGTTAAGGAACTCCTATAAGAGTCTAACACTCGGCCACTTGTACTAAAAGCTGACTCAGAAGCCACTGATGAGACTTGAATTGCTAGAACATCTCTAGCAAGTTCTGACAAGATTGGGAACTTAGAACTATTGCACCTCCACCAACTGAGAACATCAAAAGCTAACCCCAAACTGTTTTCAACTCTTACCTCAGTTTTTTCTGTCAAATAAGTCTGTAACTCATTACAGCCGGGTTCACTTCTCTTACAACCAACAAACTAACTGTAAAGTGACTCCATCATCTCACAATCATCATCATCTGAAATGTCACACATGACCGTAGGCTCAAAATCTGGAGGATTTGCATCGACTACTGGTTCACTCAGCCTAAGACTATAATCTTCATACAACTTCTTCATTGCACTTGAAAATGAAGACTCAAGTTGCTTACTCTCTACTGTGTCCTTGCCATATAGCTGTTCGAAGCAGAGTCCAGCAAACTCCATTTTGTTGCGAGGATCAAAGGCATTGGCAATAATCACTAGAGGATTCATGTTATGCAATCCGTCCTAGTACTTCTCAAACTTGTGTCTCATTACATAACCTTGCTTTCGGATCTCCAAATCAGGACTAGAAGACTTAGCGGTTAGATTCCTCTCAATGTCAACAATTTCACTGTAACACAATGTAGAAGTTACCGTCTTTGAAGCTGAGAATGTCAAAGTAGCCTTGTAGAACACTTTCAAAAATTTTACCAATCTTGAAGCTTCTTCCCAATCAGCTGATGTTGGTGGTCCAATCCTTTTTGCTTTCGACTTCTCTTCTACTTCCTCGAAGTAGTTACAATACAACTTATCTTCACTCGCCATTTTCTCAAACGCTACCCTCAGCTTCATAGCAGCAGTCAACATCATATAAGTTGAATTCCAGCGTGTGATAATATCTAATGGCAAGCTGCCTCTACATACCTTTCCTGTTTCACACCTCATTGGAAAAGATCTAAGCCTACTGAAGGATGATCTAACATACTTGACTGCATTCCTTATGGCAACTATACTAGAATTTGCCTTCTTCAAACCATCCCCAACGATCAGATTTAGTATGTGTGCACAACAGCGCATGTGTAGAAACTCACCATCTCTTACTAGAGCTTCTCCTCCTCTCAGCCTTAATGTATCTGTGAAAATTTCCAGCGCCTTGTCATTGTTCTTTGCGTTATCAACCGTAACTGTAAAAACCTTGTCAATCCCCCATTCTTCAATGCAATCCAACAACTGTCCTGCAATGGTATCTCCTTTATGATCCGTCACAACCTTAAAACTGAGGATTCTTTTCTGCACTTCCCATTGACCATTAATCCAGTGCACTGTGATCACCATATAGTTGCAAGAGGTTGTAGGAGAAGTCCATATGTCTGTAGTCAGAGAAACCCTTTGTTTCGCAACAGTAAAAAGATTCTTCAAGGCTGCTTTCTCTTCCAGATAGAGTGCAACAATGTCTCTCGCACAAGTCCTTCTCGAGATTGTCTTGTAGAGAGGTAAGACATTGAAACAGAAACGTTTCCAACCCTCAGATTCGACAAATGAAAATGGCAATTCATTGACAACAACCATTTCATTAACTGCTCTCCTAAACATCAACGGATCAAACTTGATAACCTTCAGATTCCCATTACTGTCACCACTTAGCACCTTCTGTTTTTCTTTCTCATCAAAATCCTTGTACTGCTTACATCTAGCTAAGTGGCCTATCATCGGACTAGTACCAACTGTTTTTGAATCACAACCAATCTCTGCAGCGCAATACTTACAAAAGCTCTTACCAGAAACATCATCCTTTTCCAGAAAATGTTGCCATATCATCGCTCTTTTAGCATACTTCTTCTTTCGTGGTCTTGGTGGTTTAGCAGAAGCAGCGGCATGTTCTTTGTGAGTGTTCCCTGTTAGAACCTCTTCAGTATTTTCAGGTTGAAGTGGCGGCTCCATCTCATTGTGCTCTTCATTTATCTACAAAACATACACAAAATTCAGATTAACAAAAGTACACATATATAACAATCAACGTTTAGAACCAAGCTCTAATCCTAATATGTTGCAACCGATATACATACACAACACAATAGAACACACGGACCATAAAGAAAAGACAAAACTCACATATACAAACTTGTATGAAATTTTAAAAACCTGACACAATACAACACAACACAACCGACTAGAACACAAGACAACACAACCGTATACAACACAACACAATAGAACACAAGACAACACAACACAATAGAACACAAGACAACAAAACATAATAGTTATAGAACACAAGACAAAACTCAAATATACGAAACTGATTTGGACACAACAGAACACAAGACAACACAACCGAAGAGAACAAAATACAACACAACACAATAGAACACAAGACAACACAACACAATAGTTAGAGAACACAGGACAAATCTCAAATATATGAAACTGATTTGGAAGTTTAAAACATGAACCTTAACCCTAATAAATAAGTAATATGTTACAATCGATAAACAGTCACAATAACCCCATAACAACATTGGACAACCTTTGCTTTTAAAGTCTAAACCCTAACTCTAAAATTCCCCAAATCGAAATCGATTTGGGAAATTTTATAGTTAGGGTTTAGAATTCGAAATCAAAGATTATCCAGAGGAATGAATGGTAGAGCAAAGAAAAACGAGGTGTTGATTCAAGAGAAAGAACAAAGACGAAGAGCTTACTTTCAGAAATTCGTAAGCTACTTCGGTTTCGCAAGAGGAGCAAAATCTTCTTTTGTTTCGCAAGCGGCGGATCTAAAGAAGAAATGAGAACAGAACACGGTTAGGTTAGAGTTAAGTGAGTTATTAGCGTTATATATGGCTGCATAATCTCGGTCTACGTAAACCGATCGGGTCCAATTACCGAACCGACCCGAACCGACATCCGAATTCTCTAATTAATTTGGCCGATCGGTTTGTTTCTCTCTACTTGTTTGGTGCCGATAACCGAAACATTCGGTTCTCTCAGATCGGTTTATTCGGATTTCACCGTTTACCCAGCGCTACTTTTGGTACACAACAGACAGAGAGAGAAGGAAATTATTATATATATATATATATATATATTTTTAAGTTTTGGTTTTTAAAAATTAAAAAGATAATAAAAAGAAAAAAAAAAAAAAAGAATCAATGATATATGGGCTGGTCTGGCCATTTAAAGCCCAATAATAAAATAGAGAAAAGCGAGACTATCACCGTCTTTGTATCGTGTCTCTCACAACGGTCACTAGATAGGTACTGATATAAGCGATGAGCGATGTGCGATTCTCATCAAAATCTCAATTTTTTTTCTTTCTTTGGAGCGATACTGAGTTTATTCGAACACCATCTTCATCATCGCCAGGTTTTGTTTGATTATCTTCGCTCTTTTAAATAATTTAGAGTTTTTTTTAGTGATTTTTTTATGTTTATTGCTTATAAAGCTCTCTTTTGATTGTTTGATTTTGTGTTCTTAGATTTCGAAATCTCTCTACATAAGATTCAGAAAATATTAATTTTGGCTTCTTTTTGTTTTTGTTTCAATCGATTCAGAAACCTCTCTCATTAATTTGAATTTNGAAACCTCTCTCATTAATATGTATGTTGATTCTGTAATTGAATTAGAGAAAAAAAAAACCCCCCCTTTTCTTGATTTGTGTTTTCTGTAATCTGTTTAGGGTTTTGCTTTCGTAATTGCATTTTTCAGGTTCATAGTTTCTGTGAGTCTTCAAATTTCCAAAATCCAAAAGCGCTCTTTTCTTGATCGTATTAAGTTCTTCAAAGGTTTGACCTTTTTTTTTTTGTATGTTACAAATTAGGGTTTCTAATCAAAAACTCTCTTTCTAATGAAATTCGTTTATCTAAGTCTCTGGAGTTTTGATGTGACTGATGAATTGTTTTGTGGGAATATAGATGAATCAGATACAGATAGTGAGGAATCATATGTTAGTGGGTCTTATGGAGAGGAACTTTTTGATGATGATTACATTCAAGATGACTTCAACTTGTGTGGACTCAGCAGTCTAGTTCCCTACTTGGATGTTGAATCTTCTCATGGTAAGTTTGTTAACTGTTTTCTCTTTTGTCAATTCAGTTTTAGTTTTTGTTGCCTAGGGACATAATCTGCATTTATGGATAGTAGTGAAACCAATATGGGTTTCGCTTTTACGATTATGTCTCTTGAATGTTTGAGATGGATTGGGCCGGTAACAGGAGAGATGTTTACAGAGGAACAAAATGAATTGATCGAGTCAGCTGCTGAGATGCTTTATGGTCTGATTCATGCTCGTTACATATTGACAAGCAAACAGCAAAGGGTTGGCTGCTATGGTAAGCAAATCTTTCAACTCGAATATTTTTTTTTCTATAACATCCTATAAAAGATGCACTGCTTGATTCTGTTTCTTTGCAGTTAGACAAATACAAAAACTATGACCTTGGAAGATGTCCAAGGGTTCGCTGCTATGGTAAGCAAATCTTTCAACTCGAATATTTTTTTTTCTATAACATCCTATAAAAGATGCACCGCTTGATTCTGTTTCTTTGCAGTTAGACAAATACAAAAACTATGACCTTGGAAGATGTCCAAGAGTTTATTGCAGTGGCCAACCTTGTCTTCCGGTTGGTCAATCCGATTTACCTCTATCTAGCACAGTGAAGATATATTGCCCAAAATGCGAAGACATTTATTACCCACGATCAAAGTATCAAGGCAGTATCCTTTTCTTTCCACACATTCACTTCTTTCCAAATGCATAAAGCAATGATTATTTTGAGTTTAGATATGTCTTGCAGGTGTTATCTTTTTTTGGGGGTTTTCCTTGAAACGATAAACAGACATTGATGGAGCTTACTTTGGGAAAACATTTCCACACCTTCTCATGGTAAGTTTTCATACATTTCCTGTCATCTTGGTTCTGTAATCTATGAGGGAACAATACTCAGAAGTCTAGTTCTGTACTACGAGTACGCTCTTGATTTGATCTTGGATGTTGAATCTCCTCATGGTAAGTTTTCGTACGTGTTTTTCAGTTTTAGTTTTTTGTTGCGGTCTAGCTAGGGACAGAGCATGCATATAGGAATAGTTGTGAAATCAATATGGGTTTGCTTTCTTGATTTGTATTTTCTACAATCTCTTAAGGTATAGATTTTTGTTCATGTGTTGGTTTCTGATCAAAGATCACGTTTTAAAGATTTTGTTTCTGTTTTTTATTGATTAGAAGAAACCCTTTTTTATCAAAATTTATTTTCATATGAACGAACAGACTCATGAATTGTGCTCTGTTCAATTATTTCATCGATTTTCAAGAATAAAGTTTTCTGTTTTCTTTAAACCCAAAAGAAAGTGATGACACATTATATGATTGTGTTCTGTCCGGTTTCTAATTTGGGAAAACTGTCCCCCCAAGTAAGGCAAGCATGTGTTTATCACTGTAAGACTTGTCATATAACAGTAAGACTTGTCATAGAATTGTCCCGAAGTAAGGACAAGCATGTGTTTATCACAGTAAGACTTGTCATATAAATTTTTCCGAAGTAAGACAAGCATGTGTTTATCACGGTAAGACTTGTCATATAATTGTCCCCAAGTAAGACAAGCATGTGTACACAGTAAGACAAGCATGTGTTTATCACAGTAAGACTTGTCGTATAATTGTCCTCAAGTAAGACAGGCATGTGTACACAGTAAGACTTGTCATATAATGTTGCCTAAGAATGTGAATGAAACAGAGATATATGTCCCTAAGCATGTGTTTAACACAGTAAGACTTGTCACATGATCTCTGCGATTATCTTTTATTCATTGCTGGCTGGGCAGCATGATAGTAAGGATTCAATATTCTGCTGTAAAAGCTCTCAATGATCTGCTTATTGATGGAGATATATTCAATGTTCTGCTTTAAAAATTCTTGAGCTTAAAAGCTCTCAATGATCTGCTTATTGATGGAGATATATTCAATGTTCTGCTTTAAAAACTCTTGAGCTTAAAAGCTCTCAGTGATCTGCTTATTGATGGAGATATATGCAATGTTCTGCTTCAAAACTTTTGAGCTTAAAAACTCTCAATGATCTGCATATGGATGAGGATATATTCAGTGCTCTGCTATGAAAACTTTTGAGTTTAAAAACTCTCATTGATCTGCTTATTTGATGGAGATTATACATTCAGTGATCTGCTTATTGATGGAGATTATACATTCAATGATCTGCTTATTGTTGGAGATTATGTTCAATGATCTGCTTATTGTTGGAGATTATATTCAAATGCTCTGCTATGAAACTTTTGAGTTTAAAAACTCTCAATGATCTGCTTATTGACGGAGATATATTCAATGTTCTGCTATGAAAACTTTTGAGTTTAAAAACCTCAATGATCTGCTTATTGACGGAGATATATTCAATGTTCTGCTTTAAGATTTCGTGAGTTAAAAGACTCTCAATGATCTGCATTTTGATGAGGATAAATGATTTTAAGTAAGACTTGGCTAATGTCGTCCGATTGGGAAATCCATTTGTATGGATTGAGACAGCATGACAACATTCTATATTCTGCACTATGCCTAGCTCTCGAAGTTCTTCTTGTTAGCGAAGGCACATTATTGTGCAACGCTTGATGGGATTGCGGCTCGAGCAAAGCACTAAAGAGAAAGAGAGAAAATCGGACGTCTTACTGGAGAGGTATGTATCAAACCAGCTCAGTGTTGATGACAATCTCAAATTCTTTTTACTTTGTTCCGTAGTCTTTTTTTTTGACCCAACAGGTTCATTGGCGTCTCTAGCTATAAAAAAAGGATTTGACTGTTCTACAAAATGTCGTCTGGTTCAACAAAAGTGTTGGATCCTGCATTTCAAGGAACTGGCCACAAACCGTATCCTTTCGGCAACATAAAGATATACATTTTTGGATTGGTAAAGATACAAGTCAGGTATACATTTTTGTTTGATATTCATTTTTGGATTGGTAAAGATACAAGTCAGGTACCTATCACCAACACTCTTTTATTTGGTAACAACTGTTTTTGGAAGAGAAGCTAAGGTGAAAAAGTGTTATACTAACTTATGCTTTGATATTTTTAGGATGAAGCTAGAACAACAGCTGCTAAAACAGTTAAACTCGATGCTGTTCGTGGAAGCCGTGATGTCCAACACCGGGAAATTCAAGGCCATGAATCTGACAAATTTCTTGTCTTTTCTTCACTTATTCATCTACTTCTGATTTCTCTTCTTCATCTTCTCACTACCAATCCAACCACTTTCTGCAGTAAGGCCTAATCTCTGCTGATCCTCTCTAATCCGAGTAACCAATGTTGCTTCCTCTGCTCTTCTCATCAACATATCTGACCAAATTTCTCCCCATGTTCCTTTCCATTAATCCTGAAATGTCCCCACATATTGGTTGTGTAGATACTCGTCTCATCGACATATCTGGCTCTCTATCTCTCATACCCTCCCTCTGTCCTTCTGATCCAGTCTTCTATTCCTAACATCTACAGACCTCGATTTTAGCTCTTCTGAAGTCAGACTTAACTTCTTCTGCAGGTGTTTCAACTGCCAATCAACCTTGTAGTCATGTTTTAAAGCATCAAACTCAGCCAAGTCATCTGTACTCATCTCTGATCCATATCGCTTTGAAATCAAAGCAAACAACAACTAATGTTTCAGCTCCAAAATCGAAGTCCAATAAGGTTTCAGTTTAAAATTAAAATGCACTACACAATACTTAGATGATTAAAGAAGCTAATTGGATAGACAAAGATGAAACAACATACCAATGCCCTGGGAATGGGATGTAGACATTAGAGGAGAAGAAGAAGAAGAAGAAGAGTTGCTAAATCTCGTGCTCAAAATCAGTCAGTTACCGAACAGGTCATCGTTAATTCGTTATCATCATTTCTTCGCCAACCTCTCTGCATTCAGTTCATTCAAAGAAGCCTATGACGTGCCAACGGCCTTGGTGGTTGAGTCACCACCGTAAAGATCATCGTAAATCCCTTTTATTCGACCCCCTTTTAACAACGCCATCGTTTCCTGGAGTCGATCAGTCACACCTCAGGTTCCTGTAAAAGATTTATCTCCCTTCCCTTTGCCTTTGGTTATCAGTGTCACTTGCACCAGTGTTTAATATTTCCCAACGTGGCTTTCTTCTTCCATGTCTGGCTCTGCTCTATCTGACATCCCAATAACCTCAGCCAGCTCTCCTCCTAGTTGATCCCGGAAGCTCACTCTCTCTTTCTTCATGCTCTTAGCCACACCCGCTTCATATGCGGTCTTCTCTAAGCTAGTAATAATGTCATCTGTACGTTTAAATTTAAAGAACAGTAGTCATCAACAAGAGAGCAACAAGGGAACACTGTACTACGTATTCCATGGTTCATGGTAGTTGCATAATAATTGATTTCTTAAGATATAAGCTACACGAGAATGGTTGAGCAGGAGCTTGAGCTCTGCTGCACTGTATTAATACAGATTATGCCACTGTGTTCTTCACAAATAAAATTTACCTAGCCTCGTCTTAAGTGCGGCAGTCATGGCCATGAAAGCCCTATCCACATTGGTTGCATTGTTAGCGCTTGTATCCAAGAATGGGATTCCAAGTTCATCTGCAAAAGCCTGCGCGACGAGAGAGGAGACAACAACAATGTTATTGTCTTTCAGATAAAAGTTGTATCTTTCAGCTAAGAACTGGACACAACTTTCTGTGATGTGAGATCGTTCTTGTTTCCCAACCAGTATCTTGTTCACATTTTCACTAGCGTAACGGTCAATTTCATTCAGCCATTGTTTGACGTTGTTGAAGCTCTCTTCGTCAGTGGAGATAGTAAACTGTGAGGGAGAAGAAGCAAAGCATGTATTAATTAAAAACAAGGTGACTGGCTGGTTAGAGTAGAGTATCATACAATGATTCCATGAGCTCCTCTGTAGTAGCTGCTAGTGATTGTCCTGAAACGTTCTTGGCCAGTTGTGTCCCACTGCATACACAGGCAAAATTGCCAACAAGATTATTATATGTTCTATCCGAAGTCTTGAAACTCTGGTCGTGAAACGAGCTTCTTGTGGTGATGGTAGCAAAAAATTTCGTTATTGAGGTGACATCTTTGCAGAGTCTATCAATTTTGGGATCTCTAACTGGAGTCAAAATGCTTTCTTTGCTCTTTTGGTTTGGTCACCCTTGGAGGTTTTTTTTTTAATAGCTAATTAAAAAGGTTCCTCATATCCATTTGGAAGCTGAGAGAGGTTGAGAAAAGCAAGTGTTAAAAGTATTTTTTTTAAAGTCATGATAAAATCCGCAACTAAATTTTGTAGTTAGTTGTTGTTCATTTAACACATCTTCTTAGTCTCCTTGTGTTTTTGTTTATGGCAGGAATATAAAAATGACAAATCTTTTGACCAGCTGTTGTTATTATACAAAAGGAGACAAAGACATTGGACACATTTTATTTACCAGACAAAAGATTTCTCAGAATCAAACACATTCCGGCCCATAAATAAGTCAAATGATAAAGCATTTTAAGTTACAAAAACAGATAAGTGAAAGAAATGAGAGAAGAGCACTGTTGCTGAGAAGCAAGGAGGTGAGGATGATCATCGCTGATACAACTGATGCAACCAAAGAAGCCGAAGAGCAAGCACACAGAAAGAAGCTGAAGACAAGGTAAAGTCATCAATTAGAAAGCTATTGCAACATCTTATGAACTCCTATGTAAAGTTTGTATGTTTGCTATATGAAAACTCATTATTGTTTGTTGTACTAGGAGATGACTCTGGAAGAGTATGAGAAAATCCTGGAGGAGAAGAAGAAGGCTCTATAAGCCACTAAGGTCGAGGAAAGAAAAGTTGACACCAAAGTGTTTGAGTCCATGCAACAGCTTTCTAACAAGCTGGTCACGACTCTAATATGTTTTTTTTTTTTTCTTTTTTTTTGGGTCGACCCGAAGATCGATCCCTCCAAAAAGAGGCGTATGCCACTTATGCATGGAGAGCACACGGTATTCTTTAGTAAAAGGCGAAAGAATAGTTCGCTTTGTGCTCATCACTCTAATATGTTCTATGATAAAAAGTCTTGAAACTCTGCTCGTGAGACGAACTGCTTGTGGTGATGGTATCAAAAATTTCGTTATTGAGGTGTCATCTTTATCGAGTCTATCAATTCATGATGAAGATATATGACGGAAGCATTGGGGATACTTGATTAATACTCCTTTGACAAAAATAAATAACATTTGACTATAGTTTTTTTTCTCTCCACATTTGACTATAGTTTTTAAATGGTTTTAGTTGTTCATTTATTTATTTTGAATAGCAATATAAACTAAAAAAAAGTATATTATATATTTAATATTTTATGTTCTTAAACCATTTGAATAGGTCAATATCTTGGACTAATAAAATTAGAGCAATTCTTTTACATAGCACAAGAACAATTTTTACAAAAGAAAAATAGCACACAAGGGTGAAATTCAGAAAATAGCATTCATTATATTGGAAAATTACTAAATTAATCTTAATGAATAAAAAATTAATTAATTTTTATTTATAAGTTATGAAATTATTCTTTAAAATCTAAAATTCATAAGTGATTTTTGTTTATTTTCAAAGACTGTTCTAGGAATCTTTTACTAAATATGTAATTCATTATTAAAAATTAGTTTACAGTTCCTAAGATTCTAAGAACATTTTTTAGTCTTCCAAACATTTCATATTTATTTAGAGAAATTGTTGTTTAGATCTTCAGTTGGTAATGACCATCAAAAATGGATCGAAGTCGGCAGAAGACCATCAAAAATGGATCGAAGCCGACAGAAGGCCATCAAAACTGGATCGAAACCTGCAGAAGACTTTCAGTTGGCATAAGTTCCAAGTTCATATGTATATTTGTGTATTCTTTTGCATAAAATGTAACTATTCCTTTTGAATTTTTTTTGCACACATATGAACTGATGGCCTCAATCTTTTGAGAGTCCAATGTCCTTCTCAACCACTCATCAGTGAGTATACTACTTCATTTTATGATACTGGTGATCCATATTTATTTGTTCAAGGTCTTGATCATTTATTTCAGTTAATATGTTAATCATTTTATGATATTGTCTTAGTCTAGACCCTTTTGTATGGTTTTGGTGAAAAGCTGAAATGAGAGAATTCTGAAAAATTTAACGCCACATAATATGAGATTAGATTTTTTTTTCTAAGACATTCACAAATAAAGGTAAATGATTTATTCCAGTTAGATTTTCTTGAAACTTTTATTTAAAACAAAAAATGTTGCATTAATTTGAAGCCAATTTATATCTCTTTGTATATGGTTTCAAATTAACAGAACCCTACTCCAATGTCAAATACAAAGTAGAGAGAATTCCAGCTCACTATATGACACATGGCATAACAAAGATCTTGATGAAGATTCTATATTTCTACCTTCCCTTACCATAAACTAATGAGATTTGCTTGAATTAAGTGTCCACCAAGCTTTTGCATAGAGAAATAAGTTCCGCGTTGTTGTCATATGCTTCATTCAACATTTACACAAATGTTGACGTTAATATTATAGCCCAAATGAAAGCTCTCATTGTCGTTTTGATGATAAAAGAAGACTAAGTGCCATCTTGTTGAAGGTGAATATATTTAAGTTCATTATTTTGTTTATTTTTTTTTAGGAAATTGTTAAATCTATCTTTGTATTTCATACTGAACAGGCATATATCATTATACTTCTTTAGCATTTGGGGATAATAACATCTTGGAGCTGAGGTGGAAGATAACCAAACCTTTTATTCCCAAGGAAGATTTTTGTAAGGTATGTCAATATGCTTTTTAATTTCCCAATTCCCATAATTTATCAATGTCTATTTTTTTTTTGTTTAATTTTGTATATGTTTGTATTATGGAATAGCATGGATAAAAATGCAGAGAGAGTTCACATCACACAATTGTTATCATGTATTATGGAATATCATGTATTGTTGAACAAACTTCTCAATTGTTATCTAATACCCTTTTATATACAAACAAGATAAGAGGTGTCAAAATGGTTAACCCAACCCAACCAACTCATTACCCATGAGTTTAAAGTTAAATGATTTGATTCAACTCATGTAACAAATTTAGTTTTTTAAATTTGTTTAATGTGTTAAATGTGTTAGGTGGTTAATTTAGTTGACCCACTAAAATAGAAATAAATGAATAATTAACATAGAAACAATTATAATTGATTTTCATCATCAACATCACATAATTTTTGGCGAAAAATTGTGGATTCATGTTTTTGGGGAAAATTACGGATTTGTGTTTTGGTGAAAAAATTATGGTTTGCGTTTTTGGTGATGATGGTGATGATGATGGTAGTATGATAATGATGATGGTAGTATGAAGATGATGATAGTATGATGATGATGAAGATGATGGTAGTGTGATGATACTATGATAGTGATGATGATGATATTTGGTTGAAAATGAAGAAATTAAAATAAGGTTATCAAAATCTTTCTAAATGATTTTTTTCTATTTTGTTTTGCTTGTGAGTGTAAGGAAAGCTTGTATTATACAATGTGAATGTGTTACAATATATAGTGTTTAGCATTAGGGTTTAGCAATAACTAATTACACAATAGTCCCTAAGTTATATCACTCTCCTATACGCCCATTCAAGATGGAGGCAGATTCTTGACTCCAATCTTGTGATTCAAATCATGAAAATGTGCCGGTGACAAAGGCTTAGTGAGGGAGTCGGCAAGTTGATCATCGCCGGAGATGTGAGCAACCCGCAATATCCCTGATTGAATGTGCTATCAGACGAAGTGATAATCAATAGCTACATGCTTCATCTTAGAATGTAAAACAGGGTTTGCACATAGGTAGGTGGCACCCATATTGTCACAGTAGATAACCGGTGCTGTCGGAAGATTAATACCCATCTCGGTTAATAGAGAACATATCCACTGTAGTTCAGATGCCGTGTTCGCAACGGCACGGTACTCAGCTTCCGTGGAGGAACGAGAGACACTCCTTTGTTTCTTCGAAGACCACGAGACAGGACTGCCACCAAAGTAAACTATGTACGCATTTGTGGACACATAAGTCGCCTTGTCCTGACCCCAATCGGCATCTGAGAACGCATGAACCGTGAGCGAAGTAACTTGGACAAAAAAAGAAGTAACTTGGACAAAAAGAAACGAAGTAACTTGCGGAGCATCATTCCTGAGAAAACTACCAAGGTTACGTGTTCCAGCCAAATATCGAAGAACCCTCTTTGCGGCCTGCTAATGTTCATTGGTCGGTTTATGCATGAACTGTGATAGTCGGTTTACCGGAAAGGCAATATCAGGACGCGTAAATGTGAGATATTGAAGGCTCCCAACCACCATTTTGTATTTCGTGACATCCACCAATGGCGTACCGGAGAGCACAGTGAGTTTCGTGGAAGTGGACATCAGAGTAGGAACTGGTTTGGCAGTAAGCATGTTCGTTTTTGCCAGGAGATCGGTGATGTACTTCCGTTGCATTAAGTGCAGTCCCTTTGATGTTCTCGTTGCCTCAATACCCAAAAAATAACTCAATGGGCCAAGATCCTTAAGAGAAAAACGGCGAACCAACAAGGTATTGAATTCACTAACCAAAGGAGGCGGTCCGGCAATTATGATATCATCAACATAGACTAGCACATAAAGATATGACTGGCCATGTTTGAAAATGAACAAGGAACTATCAGCCAAGGATGCCTTGAAACCGGACTCAACAAGAAACCGACGTAACTCCTGATACCACGCCCGTGGAACTTGTTTTAAACCGTATAAAGCTTTCCGGAGGCGACGTACATGATGTTTACGGTCACGATCCACAAAACCAGGCGGTTGAGAGACATATACCTCGTCCTGCAGAGTCCCTTGAAGAAACGCATTGTTCATATCAACTTGATGTATAGCCCAGTTCCGCTTGACCGTTGTTTCAAGGAATATCCGGATAGTGGTCGTCTTAATTACCGGACTAAATGTTTCTGAATAATTGAGGCCATATTGTTGATAAAAACCGTGAGCTACCAACCGTGCCTTGTACCTGTCAATCGATCCATCAGGTTTATACTTTAAAGTGAAGATCCACTTACAGGTGATCACATTTTGCGCAGGATTAGGAGGTTCTAAATCTCATGAGTGTTCATGAATCTGAGCGTTGATCTCCTCCACCATCGCATTTTGCCACCGCGGATCCTTCAAAGCCTCAGCCACCGTCGTTGGTATGCGAGGATGATTGGAGACGGTGAGGCTGAACTTAGTATTCGGTTTGGTGATATGATTTTTGGAACGAGTTTGCATTGGATGATTATTTTACCGTGGAGGTGTGGTAGCAATCAGAGACGGCGAGGATGTCGGACTAGAATCCGTGGTGGACGAGGACGAGATGGGGCTTGAATCATGACTTGGTGTATTCGATGATGGGCTTGTGACTAATGGACTAGACTGGGCTTCAATATTCGATCGATCTTGGGCCTTTTTGGTTCTGGTCTCATGGGCCTGATCAAGAGATTAGGGCAATGACGATGTTGATACATTAGTGGCGGAGGTGGAATCATCGACAAGGGACAGAGAGGAGGATGATGACGGTGTCGACGAAGACGACGGGAGAGACGGTGAGGGGTGATCTGAGCACGGTGGTGAGGGTACCGGAGTCGGTGACAGAGCAACCAGAGGGGATATGGGTACCGTGATTGAACTAGAATAGGGAGAAGTAGATGGAGGTGGATCTTTTGGTGGCGGATGAGCAGTAGTGTGGCGAGCAAACGGAAACTGTGTCTCAAAAAATTGCACATGTCTAGAGGTGTAGAGACGACCATTAGCAACGTCAAGACACAAATACGCACTTTGCGTTAGCGAGTAGCCAAGAAACACACAAGGAGTAGATCTTGGCTCGAGTTTGTTACACCGATAAGGACGAAGCCAAGGATAACATTGACACCCAAAAACCTGAAGCTTGAGATAATTGGGAGTGGTGTTAAACAAACACCGGTAAGGTGATCCCCACGTAAGACATCAGTTGGCATTCGATTTATCAGATAGACCGCGGTAGCAAACGCATAAGGTTAATACGTAGGTGGAAGTGAGGCATGACTAAGTAGAGCAAGTCCTGTTTCGACCACATAGCAATGTTTTCGTTCGGCGACACCGTTATGCTCAGGTGTATGCGGTGGAGAAGTTAGGTGGGAGATTCCTTGCGACACCAAAAATGGCCGAAGCGCAATAAACTCTCCGCCATTATCAGAATATAACGTACATATCTTAGTCTGAAACCGGTTCTCCACCAATGATTTGAAAGCAACAAAAACATCTTTGACTTGAGATTTAAGTTTAAGTGGATAGAGCCAGGTGTATCTTGTGAAATGGTCAATAAGAACCAAATAGTATTTGAAATTTTCAGAAGAAAGAATGGGTGAAGACCATACATCGGTGTAGATGTATTCAAGAGGTTTAGAAGAGACAATTGTGTTTGTAAAAAATGGGAGTTTATGACTCTTATTAATTAAACAATCTGAACAAGACAATTGTTTTTGTAGAGAGGAAGAAAATGGTAATGAAAATTGAGAGACTATAGATTTTAAAACCGGAAAAGAGGGATGCCCAAGTCGAAGATGCCAAGAGCTCAAATCTGTTAGTGGAGAGGATGAGACCGAGAATGCCGTAATGGATCCACCACTCATCGGCCACTCATACAACTCATTTCTAGTTCGGCCTTGGAGTAACTTGACCCTCGTGCTCAGATCCCTCACCTGAAAGAGTGCAGAATAGAAATGAACCGAAACTTGATTAGTATTGCATAGGCGAAAGACTGATATCAAATTCTTTCGAACATTCGGAACATATAGAATATCATTGAGAGTAAGAGAGCGAGATGGTGTGGGAAGGGAGGCATAACCAGTATGTGTGATTTTGAGACCTGAGCCATCGGCAATCTGAACCTCCTCACCGCCGTTGTATGGCTGATGGAGAGACAAGTTGGAAAGGTCCGACGTCAAATGATGTGTCACACCTGAGTCCATGATCCAATTCGCGGGATTGTAAGGTGGAACAACGGCCATGTTCGCACGAGGTTTCCAAGGCGTGGGAGAGGAAGGCTGGTGATAGTTACCACCGTAGGGTTGATATGAACCACCGGAAGGTAGCTGAGAGCACCGCCTTACACTGTGACCAAACACACCACACAGCTGGCAACGTCCCTGATACCCTTTGCCTTGGGAGCCACGGTAGGCATTGTGTGAGCCGCGAGGAGCAGAACGATTCTGGTGGCGAGAGGAGTTGTTGTTGTTATTGGACGATTTATGAAGAGAAAAATAACGAGAAAGAGAAAGAGAAGAGATGCGGCGGAAAAAAAAAATTATTTCTTAGGATTTTTGCTGCTCTGATACCATGTAAGGAAAACTTGTATTATACAATGTGAATGTGTTACAATATATAGTGTTTAGCATTAGGGTTTAGCAATAACTAGTTACACAATAGTCCCTAACTTATATCACTCTCCTATAGTGAGCCGCTTTGATGGTTTGTTAATTTGTTTTGTTTTGCTCTCAAAACACAATCAAATTCTAACTTTGATTTGTTCTGTTTTTTTGATAGGCAAAAGGATCGACTTGGTTATGAAGTTACAGACCAATGATGCTCCTGGAAATGAGAATGGAATTTCTGAAAGATACAGACCTTCTGAAGATGCTGATGGAGCAATGCGTGGTGGTATTGTTGGTGGATTCCGTGGTCGTGGAGGTCTCCGTAGCGGAACAGGTCGTGGGTAGCTTTCTTTTTGTTCTGTCCACTACTTTGGTTTCTTTTTTGTTGTTGTTACTTGATGGGTTTTAAGTAATGATCTAAAACGTGAGGGTGCTGGTTGTGGAAACTGGGGAACTACTGAAGATGATATGCTCCGTAAGCATCCCGGTCTCTAACAACCAAAGTGTTTTAAGCTTATATGGTAAGGATTCTCAAGGATTTCCTTATTACCGTTCGAGAATAACCATATGTTTCAATGCTGGCATAAAGGGACTTTACTAAAGTAATATATGGGATTAAAGCATTCGAAATACATCAGAAAAAGAATCTGAAAAGAAAATAAATGAAAACCAAAGAAGAAAAAGAGGAGGGAGTTGTTAATTTGGAGAAGTCATACATGCAATGCAAACAAATGATTATAATGGAGTGACGATGATCCAAAGAGGATTGGTGACTAATCAAATCAAGATGAGCAGCAGCCTGATTGCTGGTTCACTGGTTGCCCGCGAATCTGGACCGTAGGTGGCTTGGCACCTCCAGCTGGTTGGCTCGCCATTCTGCAAAAGAACATCACCAAAACCAGTTTAAGCAAACGGTTAAGGAGTTCTTCACAAGTAAAATTAAGATGCATCTTCCACATTGGTTGCAGTTTTAGCACTTGTTGCCAAGAATGGGATCCCAAGTTCATCTGCAAAAGCCTGTGCAACAAGGAGAAGAGACAACAACAACAATGTTATCATCTTTCAGACAAGGTTTACGTGGATAGAGAAGGTCACTTGGTTGGTTATAGTGTTACCTTAGCAGTCTCAGTGGATACAACTTTCTGTGATATGAGATCGTTCTTGTTCCCAACCGGTATCTTGTTCACATTTTCGCTAGCGTAACGGTCAATTTCATTCAGCCATTGTTTGACGTTGTTGAAGCTCTCTTGGTCAGTGACATCATAAGTGACCTGCCAGAGATAGTAAACTGTGAGAGAGAAGAAGCAAAGGATGTATTAAGTAACAAGAAGGTGAGTGGCTAATTAGAGTTGAGAGTATTATACAATGATTCCATAAGCTCCTCTGTAGTAGCTAGTGTCCTGAAACGTCCTTGGCTTGGCCTGCTGTGTCCCACTGAGAAACATGAATGGCTGTTTGATTTGAAGTATGGTAACCAACGGCAGGTGTATACATGCAAAGCTTCACCAATGAGCTGAGGCGGAAGCGTGAAGGTTGACCTGTCTGCTGTGATAACACAGCGGAATAAGTCCAAGTCAAGGTCTCAATGTCTTCTGTCCACCAGTCTCTTGGAACAGAGTGGTGCTGTCTTTTTGCGTAGCCTGGTCTGGTGTATGTATGAGAACAAGAGACCTGCAAAACAAAAAGTAAGATCAAACGGATGTGCAAGTATATCATCTGGACTCCAATGAGAAGTTTGAACCAAAAACCATTTCAAAGTTTAAGTGTTGAATGTTGTTTTGGGAACAAGCAACCTGTTTTTATAAGCCCTATAGGTTTGTGACATTTTGTCACGCAATTGCAAGAAACCTGTTTTGACATAAACTTCAATATATATATATAAAACCTCCATACAAACCTCAATCCTCAACTGACATTACAAAGTCAATTTAAGTCTGAACTAACATGACAACAAGTGCCACAAGTAAAATGAGCTCACATCTTCCTTGTAAACTGATCCGCTTTCTCTCCTTCTTCTCATACTCTTTATCTAATATTCTTCTTCTCTGCTTCAACAAGCTCAAATTATTTAGCTGATTTAAATTCCTGAAAAGACTAATAATGAACACTCATCAAATTCAATCACAAGCTTTGGAAGAGAGCGTCACAAGCTTAATAACTTAGAATGATGAAAACCTGAATGTCCCTCCTTGAAACTCAGGAGGAGCAAGGCTTTCCAGATCGTGGCTTTTGTGCCAGCTCCTTAAACTGTAGCACAAATGACAAAATCAAAATAATATAACTATATTGTATAAGCAACACAAGTTTTACCGTTAAAAGTGTACATAGTGTGCTATGATAAATCCATATTGGCTAGAACGGGCGTTGGTCAAACATTGTAATCATGAAAGATAAATTAGATCTTACCTAACAAGAAAACAGAAGCCCAGTGACTGGTTCTCATAAAAAGAATGAATGAAAAGAAACATATGCAAATCTAACTAAGTCACCATCAAGATATTATCTTGAAACCCCCATGGCAGGGAATTTTCTTAGGAGGCTAGATGCTTGTCTTAGAAGGGAGTTATCACAGGAATATATCACCTAGACAACAGATCCGACACCTAATTAAAGCACTAACCCTCACTATCTTATATATTTTACAGATTCTGGTGACACAATACCACCGTTAGGGTTCTTCAAAAAACAGTCTGATCAAATACATGATAAAGATTTGGAAGTCAATAAAGATAAAGACTTGGGGCAAGATATATGTAGAAACTCTGAAATACGTACAACACATATTATACTTATACAAATAAAAACAAGCAAACATATCAGAACCCCGCCGTTATATAAGGGATTTACCTAGACTAATACAAATTTTGCAAGAGGAGTAATTAGAAACCTTTACATAGATAGTGGGCACTGGAAGATCTTCATGTGAGTGATTGATATTGCCGGGTTTTAAAAAGGACATAAACATGAGATTCATTGATATCTGTCACCATGAGAGAGCAGAGCAGACACAAACAAAAATCACCCATGTTTTAAGTACAGAGTGAGACCAAATGTCAATCAGACAAAACAAATACAGAAAGCATTGGACTGACTCACGGCTTTGTGGATATGCAATATCAGATTCATCACTTCTTCCCGTAGAGTAGTACCATCCCAGAATGTAAAAAGTCAGGGAAGACCTTCTTGTCTAATAAACAAAGAAAACCAGATAAATCAATATATATATGTTTATATATAATCGAAGCAAAATTCGAAACGAAACAAAAAAAAAAATTCTTATATATATAAACTTGATTATATATAATTGAGAGAAAAAAGAGGGAGAGTACGTAGTGAGCTTACACTACAGAGCTCTTGTTTCTTCTCGAGGAAGGATCTATCACAATGTACTCCTGATAGAGAAAAAACATGAAAGCTTTACAGAAAAACAGTTGGAGCATGTAGTCAATAAAGTAAATGTTGTGCATAACCTCCATTAGAAGAACCATAAATGAGCAAAATATCAATCCATCTAGCAGTGGAAACAATAACACTAAAAATCAACAGAAGCAAAACTAGAACGAACAATGGCATCCTGAAACCAGTTATAACATTTAGAATCAAGGTTAGAGACCAAAATGTGTTTCAAATTACCTCTAAAAGCCTTTCCATTTTCCTGAGAACCAATGGATAGCCAAGATGATCATAATGTCTCTACTATATACAGTAGGAAAAGTCCTCTTCAAGGTCCTCTATCTATACAGTCTCATTCTGCGCCGGAGCTTCCTCTTCAAGGCCAACATCTATACCATTTTTTTAACCAAATATTTCTAAATCACTACCAAGAGGGAATCAGAAAAATTGTGAGATGTCTGAGAAAGTAAGATACCTCCTAAGATAAAGAACAGAGCAATCTAAAAGGAGATCCTTGGGTTACCTCAAACTTAAAAATAGAAGCAGAGCCACCGAAGATTGAAGAGGCAAACTGAAGCCACACTAGCATGGACAAGCCAGATGAAAGCAGTCTCCTTGCATTATAGAACAAGACCAACACTTGCACG
>NC_025702.1:731295-733602 GCF_000633955.1 Camelina sativa | reverse complement strand
AAAAAAAAAAAAAAAAAAAAAAGCACACAGATGTTCAAAATGAATATGTAAAGTTCAATCCCAGCTCCAAACTTTAAATTAGAAACAACACAAAGCAAAGTGAATCACAACAGTGTATAGAACGCAAGGACTAACATTCTATATAGTGTCTGAGCCATCAAGACAGTGTATGGACGATAAAGAAAACAAGACAATATTGTTGAGTTCATTCAGATGAATAGATAAGTATACAAACTGAGGAAACAAAACGCACCTGTTGAGTATTAACCAACAACTTGAATAGAATATTCCATAGCAAATACTGTCTAATCTACAGTAGCAAATACGGTTAGCTCCATTCTTCAGATCAGTCTGAAGTCCACTTTGAAACTAAATGGTCGAACAATCTGCAACCAAATCCGTATAAAAGATTTTATTACGAATCAAGTAGCTGAAAGTAAGAATTAAAGAATTTCTTATTGTCTGGTAGACTATTTTGCTCATAAACCCCCATACATATATAGTTTAGCTACAGACTACAAACTGGATTTGTTACTTAAGAGCATCAACAGAAGAGAACATTAAACTACAAATCTCTCTATTCTTCTTAACATTCCATTGTAGAGCTAATAACTCTATTATAATCCTGCTGATCTAATAGCAGGGAACGGAACCTCAATTCACATGAACCAATCATATAAAGGAACCTACTTGATACACTAAAAGAAAAGGTAACATCATCTGCACACTTGTGGGCAGCACTAATGCTGAATCCCAACTGATGGAGAAGAAAACTTTGAGAAGAACATAACAGATGGAAACATCAATTCAACACAATGAAGCATAAATAAGCAGAAGCAGACCCAATTCAAAGACATACATCCGTCAAATATAGATTTGAGGATTTTCTATTGCCGCTACTAAGATAAAAGGTTTCCCAAGTTATGTTATCAATCAATCATACTTAAAACGCTATGGCTCATCTTCAATCATGTCTGCTCTGTATACAAACCTCTAACTTAAACACCGGATTCAAAGGAGAGAAGGTCTTAAACCCTTGAAGTTTTCTCTTGCGTTTCGCAACTAGCCTCTCTGTTTTTCGGACTTTTGGTACAGACTACAGAGACAGTCAGAGACAGAGAGAGGGAGATTATTTTTTTTTATTATTTTGTAAAAAGATTTGGCTTTTAAAATAAAATAAAAGGAAAAGAGGGGTAAAATAGGAAATAAAGAGGCTGGGTTACTAGTTTCCCAAAGAAAAAGGAGAGTGGAGCGGTGAATCGGTAGCCACTTGTAAGGGTGAGAGAGATGGGTCGAACCAACCAAAACCACTAACTTCTGGTTCAACACGTGGCAGATTACTACTACACAGCAAAACAACTACCCTCTAAACGAGATAACAGTTAATTAATTTTGTGTAAAAGAAAAGGAAAAAAGCCTAGAATGAAGATACGGGCTGGGCTGGGCTGGGCTGGGCTATAAGCCCAATAATACAAGCATAAGCGACAGATGAGAGAGCACCACCACCGTCTTATGTAGTAAAGTAATTTCACAACGGTCACTAGAACTATAGATGATAGATCTCTCTCTCATGAAACATCTCAAAATTTTCTTGTTTTTTTTCTTTTTCTTTGGGAGAGCGGAGCTGAGGAGTTTCTTCGTGCACCAATTCTTCATCATCTTCAGAAACCTATCATTAATTTAATTTTTTTTTATGTGGATTCTGTAATTGAATTTCTTTTCGCGATTTGTGTTTTCTGTAATTTCGTTAAGGTTCTGATTTCAGGTTCGCAGTTTCTACTTTCTACATCTCTTCAAAATTCTTTTTACGGTTTCAGCCGATAGAACCTACAAATTTGCGATGTGCGATTCTTATCAAAATCTCAATTTTTATTCGAACACCGTCTTCATCATCGCCAGGTTTTGTTTGATTATCTTCGCTCTTTTAAATAATTTAGGGTTTCTTTTAGTGATTTTATGTTTATTCCATATGCAAATCTCTCTTTTGATTGTTTGATTTTGTGTTCTTAGATTTCGAAATCTCTCTACATAAGATTCAGAAAATATTAATTTTGGCTTCTTTTTTTTTCAGTCGATTGAGAAACCTCTCTCATTAATTTGTATGTTGATTCTGCAATTGAACTTTAAAAGAAAAAACCCCCTTTTCGCGATTCGTGTTTTTTACTAATCTCTTTAGGGTTTTACTTTCGTAATTGCATTTTTCTAATGTTTGAAATCTTTTGTTTTCAGGTTCATAGTTTCCACAAGTCTTCAAATTTTGCAAATCCAAAAGCCCTCTTTTCTTTATCGTATCAAGTTCTTCAAAGG
>NC_025702.1:655040-731282 GCF_000633955.1 Camelina sativa | reverse complement strand
CTTTTTTTTTTTTTTTTTTTTTTTACACAAATTAGGGTTTCTAATCAAAAACTCTCTTTCTAATTAAACTCGTTTCTTTAAGTCTCTGGAGTTTTGATGTGACTAATGAATTGTTTTGTGGGAATACAGATGAGTCAGATACAGACAGTGAGGACTCAGATGTTAGTATGTTTGATGGAGAGGACACTTCATGGATATCTTGGTTCTGTAATCTACGAGGGAACGAGTTCTTTTCTAAAGTTGATGATGAAGTTGACTTCAACTTGTGTGGACTCAGCAGTCTAGTTCCCTACTTGGTAAGTTTGTTTACTGTTTTCTCTTATGTCAGTTCAGTTTTAGTTTTTGTTGCCTAGGGACAGAATCTGCATTTATGGGTTCACTTTTACGATTATGTCTCTTGAATGTCTGATATGGATTGGGTCGGTAACAGGAGAGATGTTTACAGAGGAACATAATGAATTGATCGAGTCAGCTGCTGAGATGCTTTATGGACTGATTCATGCTCGTTACATACTGACAAGCAAAGGGTTGGCTGCTATGGTAAATAAATCTTTCAACTCTGACTTTTTTTATTATCTATAACATCCTATAAAAGATGCACCGCTTGATTATCAAGGGAGTATCCTTTTCTTTCAACCCATTCACTTCTTGCTGATACATATTTATAAATACAGTTCTGAAAATCTAAAGTTGGATTTTCTAATGCATAAAGCAATGATTATTTTGAGTTTAGATAGGTCTTGCAGGTGTTATCTTTTTTTTGGGGTTTTCCTTGAGACGATAAACAGACATTGATGGAGCTTACTTTGGGAAAACATTTCCACATCTTCTCATGGTAAGTTTTCATACGTTTCCTATCATCTTGGTTCTGTAATCTACGAGGGAACAATACTCAGCAGTCTAGTTCTGTACTACGAGTACGCTCTTGATTTGATCTTGGATGTTGAATCTCCTCATGGTAAGTTTTCGTACGTGTTTTTCAGTTTTAGTTTTTTTGTTGCGGTCTAGCTAGGGACAGAACATGCATATAGGAATAGTTGTGAAACCAATATGGGTTTGCTATCTCTATTTGTGTTTTCTACAATCTCTTTAGGTTGATAGATTTTTGTTCATGTGTTGGTTTCTGATCAAAGATCACGTTTTAAAGATTTTGTTTCTGTTTTTTATTGATTAGAAGAAACCCTTTTTTATCAAAATTTATTTTCATATGAACGAACAGACTCATGAATTGTGCTCTGTTCAATTATTTCATCGATTTTCAAGAATAAAGTTTGATGTTTTCTTTAAACCCAAAAGAAAGGGATGACACATTATATGATTGTGTTCTGTCCGGTTTCTAATTTGGGAAAATTGTCCCCCCCCCCCAAAGTAAGGCAAGCATGTGTTTATCACTGTAAGACTTGTCATATAATTGTCCCGAAGTAAGGACAAGCATGTGTTTATCACAGTAAGACTTGTCATATAAAAGTAAGACTTGTCATATAATTTTCCCGAAGTAAGACAAGCATGTGTTTATCACAGTAAGACTTGTCGTATAATTGTCCTCAAGTAAGACAAGCATGTGTACACAGTAAGACTTGTCATATAATGTAGCCTAAGAATGTGAATGAAACAGAGATATATGTCCCTAAGCATGTGTTTAACACAGTAAGACTTGTCACATGATCTCTGCGATTATCTTTTATTCATTGCTGGCTGGGCAGCATGATAGTAAGGATTCAATATTCTGCTGTAAAAGCTTTCAATGATCTGCTTATTGATGGAGATATATTCAATGTTCTGCTTTAGAAACTCTTGAGCTTAAAAGCTCTTAATGATCTGCTTATTGATGGAGATATATTCAATGTTCTGCTTCAAAACTTTTGAGCTTAAAAACTCTCAATGATCTGCTTTTTGATGGAGATATATTCAGTGCTCTGCTATGAAAACTTTTGAGTTTAAAAACTCTCAGTGATCTGCTTATTGATGGAGATTATACATTCAGTGATCTGCTTATTGAGGGAGATTATACATTCAGTGATCTGCTTATTAATGGAGATTATATTCAGTGATCTGCTTATTGTTGGAGATTATATTCAATGCTCTGCTTATTGTTGGAGATTATATTCAATGCTCTGCTATGAAAACTTTTGAGTTTAAAACTCTCAGTGATCTGCTTATTGACGGAGATATATTCAATGTTCTGCTTTAAAATTTCTTGAGTCAAAAAAATGCTCTCGAAGCTCTTCTTGTTAGCGAAGGCACATTATTGTGCAACGCTTGATGGGATTGCGGCTCGAGCAAAGCACTAAAGCGAAAGAGAGAAAATCTGACGTCTTACGGGAGAGGTATGTATCTCATCTTCAACTAGATTGTAATTGTCTGTGTACTTGCTGCTATATATGTTGTATCAAACCAGCTCAGTGTGGATGACAATCTCAAATTCTTTTTACTTTGTTCCGTAGTCTTTGTTTTTGACTCAACAGGTTCATTGGCGTCTCTAGCTATAAACAAAGGATTTGACTGTTCTACAAAATGTCGTCTGGTTCAACAAAAGTGTTGGATCCTGCAGTTCAAGGAACTGGCCACAAACCGTATCCTTTCAGCAACATAAAGATATACATTTTTGGATTGGTAAAGATACATGTCAGGTATACATTTTTGTTTGATATACATTTTTTGATTGGTAAAGACACAAGTCAGGTACCTGTCACCAACACTCTTTTATTTTGGTAACAACTGTTTTTGGAAGAGAAGCTAAGGTGAAAAAGTGTTATGCTAACTTATGCTTTGATATTTTTAGGATGAAGCTGGAACAACAGCTGTTAAAACAGTTAAACTCGATGCTGTTCTTGGAGGCCGTGATGTCCAACACCGGGAAATTCAAGGCCATGAATCTGACAAATTTCTTGTCTTTTTCTTCACTTCTTCATCTACTTCTGATTTCTCTTCTTCTGATTCCTCCATCTTCTCAGTACCAGTCCAACCACTTTCTGCAGTAAGGCCTAATCTCTGCTGCTCCTCTCTAATCCGAGTAACCAATGTTGCTTCCTCTGCTCTTCTCATCAACATATCTGACCAAAGTTCTCCAGGCCTAGCCATGTTCCTTTCCATTAATCCTGAAATGTCCCGACATACTCGTGGTGTAGATACTCGTCTCATCGACATATCTGGCTCTCTATCTCTCATACCCTCCCTCTGTCCTTCTGATACAAGCCAGTCTTCTATTCCTAACATATACAGACCTCGATTTCAGCTCTTCTGAAGTCGAACTTAACTTCTTCTGAAGGTAGTCATATTTCAAAGCATCAAACTCAGCCAACTCATCTACACCTTTGGATTTCTGCCACGTGCCAACATAACTCCGTTCCATATCGCTCTGAAATCAAAGCAAACAACAACTAATGTTTCAGCTCCAAAATAGAAGTCCAATAAGGTTTCAGTTTAATTCAAAACGCATGACACAATACTTAGATGATTAAAGAAGCCAATTGGATAGACAAAGAGGAAAAAAACATACCAATGCCCTGGATTGGGATGTAGACATTAGAGGAGCCCTCTGCATTCACTTTCATAAATTTCGTCTGCAAAATCAGTCAAGTCACCAAACAGATCGTTGTTGTCATCTTCTTCACAAACCCCTCTGCATTCACTTTCTTCTTTATCTTTGTCTGTTGGTTCATTCAAAGAAGCCCATGACGTGCCAACGGCCTTGGTGGTTGAGTCACTACAGTAAAAATTATCGTAAATCCATCGTTTATCTCCCTTCCATTTGCCTTTGGTTATCAGTGTCACCAACGTGGCTTTCTTCTTCCACTTCTGCTCTATCTGACATCCCAATAACCCAGCTCTCCTCCTAGTTGATCCCGGAAGCTCACTCTCTCTCTTTCTTCATCCTCTTTTAGTTATTTAGTACGACTTAGCGAAATGACGGTCTTCTCTAAGCTAGTAATAATCTCATATACATGACCAAACATTGCATTGGTAACTATCTGTACGTTTTAATCTAAATAACAGTAGGCATCAACACGAGAGCAACTGAATGACATTTGAGATGTTTGATATCTAGGTAAATCCAGGGGAGAAATGGGAAACAAAGATAGGAACAAATTGTACTACGTATAATTCCATGTTGCATAAGAATTGATTTCTTAAGATATAAGCTACACGATAATGGTTGAGTAGGAGCTTGAGCTCTGCACTGTATTAATACAAGATTATGCCACTGGGTTCTACAATCATCATCAGAAGTCTGGTGAATGCAAAGAAGACACTGAGTTTCTGTGGCCTAAGACGTTTAGTCCACTCTATCTGTCTCTACTTATATGATGCTTATGCTCTGACCTTGTTCCTTTCCGCACTATCTTCTTGGGGTCTGTACTCGATCTAATTTTCTCTTCTCCTCTTTTGGCTCCCTCAAGTATATTCTTAGCTTTCCCTATAGAAGCTGTTTCCGCTTGACCTAAGTGAAGCTTGTGCATTCTGCTGTGTATATCCGTGGACGTCTCTTTCCCTCTTGAGAAGAGTTCTTGGCTATCTAATCGACTTGATGCTCCCTTAGAACTGCTCTCTTGGTCGAAGAAGAGGGCTTGGACAACCGTTCTTAATGGCATCCTCTCATTTTTCACAGCGCGTGCACGTACCTCTGCAGACAGTTTCTGGCAGTCAAGACTTCGGCATAGTTGTTTCTTCTCTTCTTTGCTTATCTCGGGATGCACCTGCCGTGTAACCCAAAAATTTTTTAGTTCCAAATACTGTATCCATGTTCTGTGCATAAAATGGATGATTGCTAATAGTAGTAGACTGGTGTTATGTTAGTAGCTCTTCTGCACTGATACCTTGAGATATGTGTTGATCGCTTTGTAAAGTCTGTCATGGCTCTCACGTGCAATGTCGGGCACTGCCTCAGCAAGAGACACGAATTTGGAAACTGACATATGGACATCTTGTGCCACTGCCTGAAGATAGGAATCAATAAGCTTCGCCACTTTCCTGATTGAATGCAGCAATTGACTGTTGTTACTAGAAAGATGCGCAGAAGATTGTCTTCTCCAGAGCATTAAAAAACTCTCAAGAACTGTAGCAACCAAGTCGGTATCATAGCGACGGTGATGAGAGGATGAGTGTGAACGCAACAAGAGGTCTTCAAGAGTTGCCTCGTCGAGTTGCAGACCAGCTTTTCTAATCAACTCAGTCTTTGTTGTAAGAGATGCTCCAACATAACTCGCTATGCTAACAAGTCTCAGCAAAAACCCCTCTGAAACCGACCCTTTATCTGCTGGAATCATATTCACAACTGTGTTAACAACACGCCGATGCCTTTCCAGCGCTGCTTCGTTTTCTTTAACTGAGAAACCTGAATGGCTCTTTGATTTGAAGTATGGTAACCAACGGCAGGTGTATACATGCAAAGCTTCACCAATGAGCTGAGGCGGAAGCGTGAAGGTTGACCTGGCTGCTGTGATAACACAGCGGAATAAGTCCAAGTCAAGGTCTGATATGTCTTCTGTCCACCAGTCTTTTGGAACAGAGTGGTGTTGTCTCTTTGCATAGCCTGGTCTGGTGTATGTATGAGACCAGGAGACCTGCAAAACGAAAAGAAAGATCAAACGATGTGCAAGTATATCATCGAGACTCAAAAGAGAAAAATCTGAACAAACCTCTGCAATTGGAGTGAGGATCTTCTCCACAATTGAATCTATACTCTTTCTGATGATTCCAAGATTCTCACACCACTCTGGCAATTTGGAAGTGGACTGCAAAGCGACAATGGAGTCTTTCCAGCCTTGGAGAACGCAGGAGTGGAAAAAAGCTTCAAGCTTTGGTAACAAATTTCCCTTCTCAACAGAATCAGACATCCGAAGAAACGTGGAGGCACAGAGCACATTCACAAGGTTATGAGCACTAAGGTTGATGGTGATGCCGTAGCAGAACTTAGCACACAGCTCAAAAGCATCAGCACCTCCAGGTATGTCATTCAGCTCTATCGTAACACTATCAGACTCCTCTGAATCAGTGAAAAGCCTTGGCAACAGCCCACATTTTGGAACAAGAGAAGACTGCAGAGAAATATGAAAAACACTATTAACATACACATATATATATATGTGTGTGTGTGTGCTGCTATGAGAATAAAATTCATTCGAGATATACTCTGTGGAGATGATAAGTGGTGTTGTTGATTCTAACAACGAGATCGTTGGGTGTGTCTGTTATCAAAATCCTGCAGTGTAAATATTTTATTAGAGAAAATGAGATTTGGGAATATAGAGGCACAGAGATGAAGGGAACAACCTTGAAGCATCTTGAGTGTAGAAAGTGTCAGGCTTTGTCCCTATTTTCATGAACTTCATCTTAGACTTCTCTGCGCTCAAGAGGAATGAATATATGATGAGAAAGTGATCAAAAACTTTAGGTCAAAAGGGGAAAGAAAGGAAGAGAATTAGAATCTTGAAGCTAAAGTTTTGTTATCTGTTTTGCTAAATGATACTAATCACACCTGAGACAATACTGAAAATCAAAAGAGTGAAAATAAAAAAAAACTAAAAAAGATCAAGCAAAGAGGATGATTGATTTACCATGAAAAACTGGTGTGCTCAAAGGTGTTGATATGAGAGAGGAAGAAGGAGAAGAGAGAGAGAGACGGAGGGATGTGAAAGTGGTAATGATCAAAATGACATAAAGTGTTTAGTGAAATAAAATCCCAAGAGAGAGAAAGAGAGAGTTGAATGGCAACAAGGCCCGGCCTCATCACTTGTTGCTCCCCGCATGGACTCAGTCTCCAAATGGTGTCTGATATTTATTTCCTTCGTACCTACTTGTTTGGCTCACTAACCTATCTGTCATCGAAGGAGCAAAGTTAGTGTTACGCAGCGTATTAGTAGCTATAAGTTGGAGTCTAACTCTATGGTCTCCTTCGAAGATAAGGTGAAAAATTAAGAGAACAGAGAAGATGAAAAGAGATAGTTTGTGTGGTATTAAAAGGGTTGAGGTGGGTAAGTATATCAAGAAAGTATCCACAACCAAAATAAATAAAAAGCCAGACACAAGTGTCCTTCATGCATTCCATCTTTTGCACAAGGAAAACAACTTCTCACCAAACAGAAAGAAAGTGAGAAAACAAAAGTGGGTCATTCATTCACCTTTTCCCTACTAGAATTGATTACAAGCGAGTTTACTCTTATGATAAATTACAATGGACCACACTAGGAGTTAGGCGTTGGGATAGGCTTAACTTAAAAGAGAGTTTTAATTTGGTAGCAGCACATATAGCTTCTTTCTTCTTTATAGTATTTGTCATAAAGCAAAGATGCATGGATCCCCAGACAATACCTTCCCACTTCACCTCCACAACTTTAAAGCATCAGAGCCAGATTACCATTTTTTTAGAAGTGTTTTACTTGTTGTCCATTTCCCCTATGGAATCTCTGTTTATGTGGGGGAGGAGCAAGTCAACCCACATCATTAGTGTGCTATTTTAATAATGCAAAAAAGGCAAAAGTGATATAGAATGAGAGGAGAGGTATTTGAGTACAAATGTCCTATTCTGATGGAATTGGTCTGCCTTGAGGAGAGAATTTGTAAGTCAGTAATAGTCAAATCCAATGCACTCCATTTGCACTGGCCCTACTTAGAAACATCCAATTCACAATGAACAGTAAAAAATGCTCCAAAGTTAAACAAAGAGAAGTTTAAGTTAACATACCACAACTTCATTATCAAACACATTCAAAGCTCTCATCCTTTTGTTTTTCTTTTTTAACTGTAAAACTATTAAATAATTTGTTTTAAAAGAGACATATCGTAAATCCTAATGCCCACTCCTAAACTCAATTATGCATTTCGATTAAAATTGTATATGACAAGCCATATCTACTATACACCATTGGAGTTTTGATTGCGAGGAAGAAAAATTCCAAAAGAATATACTATACTGGGGTCACCAGACTATTTACTACTTTTACGAACCACATCTGCCAGAAAAAAGAATATTCGATTTTTATCATCGCACCACTTAACCATTCTACCATTCCACTATTTGTTAGCTCCATGATTTACATCAATGAAAATTCACATCGACTGAAAGAATACACTAAACTAGTTAGAAACAAAAACCACTACAGTACTAAAATCATTTGATTACACTAACCAATTCCACTAGTGTTACATAGTGATTTCAAGAACAATCTTTCAACCAAAACAAATTACCTCTTCAAGGCTTGAGCTAGCTTCTGTAGATTTTTTCACTTCTGACTCCTCCTCTCCCTCTCCTTCTTCGTCCTCTTCTTCTGACTTTTATAGCTTCTCCTTACCAATCCAATTGCTCTCTGCAACACCTAATCTCTGCTATTCCTCTCTACTCTGAGTAACCACCAACGTTGCTTCCTCTGCCCGTCTCATCAACGTATCTGACCAATGTTCTCCAGGCCTAACCATGTTCCTTCCCATCAATTCCTGAAATTTCCCGACATACTCATGGTGTAGTCTCTCATAGCAACCTCTGAAATATACTGTCCTTCTGATGCTTATTCAAGTAAGTCTTCCATTCCTCACAGCTACAGACCTCGATTTCAGCTCTTTCGAGGTTGAACTTATCTTCTTCCGCAGGTTTTTCAAGTGCCGATCAACCTTGTAGTCATGTTTCAAAGCATCAAACTCGACCAACTCATCTACACTCAGCTCCGATCCATATCACTCTGAAATCAAAGCAAAAACACAACTAATGTTTCAGTTCCAAAGTAAGGTTTCAGATTAAAAAGAAAACGCACTCCACACTCAATACTTAGAATAAAGAAACCAAAAACTCATCGAACTATAGTATTCTGCATAGCCATGCTTAGAGCTCAATTTGCTTGCTTCAGCCATTAGATAAACAAAGAGGAAACAACATACCAATGCCCTGGAATGGGATGTAGACATTAGAGAAGAAGAAGAAGCTTCATAAATCTCTCGTTTTCAAAATCAGTCAGTCACCAAACAGATCGTCGTTATCATCTTCTTCACCAACCCCTCTTCTGCATTCAGTTTCTTCTTTATCTTTAGCTGCTGAATCACTCACAGAAGCCCATGGCGTGCCAACAGCCTTGGCAAGTGAGTCACCACCATAAAGATCATCATAAATCCCTCTTTTTGGACCTCCTTTTAACAACGTCATAGCTTCCTGAAGTCGATCAGTTACACCTCTGGTTCCTGTAGTAAAAGATTTATTCCCTTGGCCTTTAGGTATCAATGTCACTTGCACAAGTGATTCATATTTCCCAACGAGACTTCCTTCTTTGACATTAATAGGACCAGGCTCTGTTTCCACGTCAGCTCCATCTGACATCCCAACAACCTCAGCCAGCTCTCCACCTAACTGATCCTTGAAGCTCACCCTCATCTTCTTCATCCTCTTAGCCACACCCGCTTCTTCTGAAGCAGCCTCCTCTTTCCTTTTCCCTAACATACAACCCGACTCTCCATCGCTTAAACAGTACCGATTCAACAAAGTATTGTAGGCAACAACAGCTTCCTCATCAGAAGGATCAGGAGGAGGAGGAAGCTTAATCTGGTCAGGAGGTGGAGGGCGAGTAAAGAGAGCTTCACTGTTCTTTCTCAAAAGGTAGATTCTTGTAGAAGCAGCAAACCGTAAGGACTGACCCACTTCAAGCTCTACAGGATTACTTTTAGTCAACCTCTCGTTAGCAACAAACGTACCATGAGCTGATCCCAAGTCAATCACAAAGATGCTACCGTTCTTGTGATGAACAACGGCTGCGTGCTGGCGAGAAACAGACTGGTGATCAAGAACAAAGTCACAAGTCTGATGTTGTCTCCCGAAGATGTGTCTTCGTCTATCTAGATGAATCCGATCGAGGATCTGGCCGTCTTTTAAAACTTCTAGAGAGTAGACACCGGGACGAGGCTCAATCGCCCAGTCAGGTGGATGCCACGTTGATTGACCAGCTCCAATCTGAGTTTTCTCCGCCAAATGTTGATGAACCACTGGAGGAGGGTTTGATGACGATACAGAGAAAGGTTGCAAAGTTTGGGACTTTTTAAACCTGTCAAGACCAGATCTTCCATACATTCTCGAATCTCTCTCAAAAGCAGCAAGCAACCACTGCTTTGCACAGGACCAGACTTAGGGTTTCTCACTTTGTCGTTCTTCTGTGTTCTGTCTTCCCTCGTTCAAAGAGATCGATCTACTCAGATAAAATAAATATATTTACAACCTCAGTCGCTGTATTTTATGTATTCTCCCAAACATACCCGTGTAAATAATTTTGACTCGTTTTAGTTCATGGATTGCTAAAACTGATGACAATTTCTGTTTGTATGTAAGTAGGAACAGACAGCATCAACAAGAATCTCAAGTTGATATAAATGATGAAAAGAAGATCAGGGTCATGAAACAAATACGATTGTAACACAAGAATCAGAGTTATTCCCCCACCCTCTCTGTAATCAGAGCACTTAACAGACAAATTACACAAATCACCAATGAACGAAGAATCAACAAAAGACATAACAGGAAATTTTATTTATTCAGGGCTGAGTGAGACAACTACTACTTCTGTCTCTTGTAGATCTTTGCCAGGAATGATTTTAGCACTGCTTGGATTGCTTTACTTTCGTGAGCCTCAATCACTCCCGTCAGCTTCTCGTAGCTTTTGCTCTCATACTCCATGAACACCCCCTGTCAAAACCACAGCTAAATTAGCAAATGTTTGATTGTGTATTTATAGAGCATATCTCTCATGTTTATCACTAGTTTCAAACCTCAAGATCAAGCTCTTTGTAGAGATCCTTCACTTTAGCAACGTTTGACGGGTCGGGTTTACCATAGTTCTCCTAGGAAATCAGAACAAGAAAAAACATGTTTCAGGTTCCAAACAGGATACAAACCTTTTGATAAAAGATATATGGTTCTTACATATAATGTCTTGGTTTGTTCTTCGCTGCAGCGTTCCAATGCCTTAACCACCAACCACGAGCATTTGAAATCTTCTATATCTGTTCCTATCTGCATTATAAAACAACCAATACGCTGCATCAAGTGAGGCACAGTAATAGATTCAGATCAGTCTGAGAAACCAAGTGTTAGCAGGAGTGAAAACCTTGCCAAGCGTCTCCGGATCAGCGAAACAATCCAGATAATCATCCTACACAAAAGAACGGATATCAGAGTCCCGGCATTACCCTTATCATATAGCTCTCATGAATACTTAACAGCAAACTAGTACCTGCACTTGAAAGTAGATTCCCATGTCAACAAGAACATTCTTCACATCAACATGCTTTTCCAAATTTTCACCCGCCATAAGCAGTGCACAAGCAACCTGAGTGGAAAAAAAACAAAGCTTGTCACGGGATCTACAATTGCAATTATGGGAATAGCATGATTGCTCTATACTCTGAGCCCAGGTATGAGTGTATGACTAGGGAGGGAGAAAACTCATACTCACAGGGAGATAAAATGAGTAATAAGCCGTTTTGTACTGGACAATACGCCGGTGGCTACATTTTGAAAACCATTTCATCAGGTCAGAACACTTACTGACTTTCATCTCAACAACCATCAAAACAAACCATATATATAATGCTCACACTTTGACTCACATTGACAATGAGTACTTGGACAAATCCTTTTCGCCTTCAAAGGTGGTGATCAAATCTATCATCTGGCCACAAGCTGTTTGCAACTCAACCTGGACAACAAAAGGAATAGACTGAGGATAATATTTCAAATGCTTCATAATTGTGGAAAGAGTGTAGTAGATCTGCCAAAACAGATTACCTCATTAAACAAATCAACGAGGTCAACATAGTAAGGCTTGTCCCGGAAGTGCTTTTTGAGAATCCTGTGGATGTGATTGCGAAGTAGAATCCCATCGTTGATGGCAACCATACCAACCTGTAACATTGTGTCAAGTTCTATAAGCTACATCTAACAAGTACTCTGGTGGATTTAAAACCTTTGCAGCGTGAGAAAATAATACGAAAACATTACCTGTGGGACTCTGAACCAGCAAGGTTGACCACGGCGGGTGACAGAGTTATCCATAATGTCATCAAGCACAAGGAAATAAGCTTGAAGCTGCAAAGATGATGAACATGAGTGATAGAGACATAAAGGAGGGTATTTATCAATCTATCCATCGAAGAGATATTCAAACCAAAAAGGGAATAGAATCTTTTTCTTCTTCTTATACCCATTCGATGCACCAACCGAGAGCAGACGAGAGGAAAACCTCTTGCTCAGTCAAATCTTTGCCTTCCTTCAGAAGTTTGAAGCTGTCAACAACGGAGAGACCACGATTGAGTTTCCCTGGAGAAGAGGAAGAAGTAAAGTGTGAGAACTGGAGAAAAAGAATCGATGAAACGAGGGAGAGAGAGAGAGAGGCTGTGTAAGCTAGTTTCTCACCTCCACGTACATTGTAGTCCAGCATCTGCAAAGAAAGAGAGAATATCTAATAAGGGGATCGGATAAAAGGATCAATCTGATTCTGATGAGATAAGGGGAAGAGTACATACCCGTTCAACCCAGAGACGAGATTCATCGGTGAATTCGAAGGCAGGGTCATTAAGGAGGTCGGACTTGAGAACGGAATAAACGTTGAGAAACGTTGACTTGAGATCGGCCATTGAATAAGAAGAAGGAGAAGAGCTTTGGATATGACGACGATAGAGACTGCTCCCACGAGGCCTCAGATGCAAATGTAAATGAAGAGCCTTTATTGTCTTCCCCAGATTCCTACAACAACTACTCCAACTCACACTCATTCGTCCTTTTGCCAACCAAACACCCCTTCTGTTTCTTCCTTATTTACTACTTTTGCCATCCATCATCCATCCTATTCCTTCCTACCCCAACAAATCGGACTGACTTGCTCTCCCAGTTTCACATTTGTCATGTCGAGCCAAAGAAACAGAGTTATAGATATATTGTAGTTTTCTTTTTCTATTATTTTTTTTATCTATTTTATTTATGGTAATGGGCCTTAATAAAGATTGGGTTTAATAAGCCTTTCTCGATAGAACGGTGTCGTTTGCAATCAAATCGTAGAATTCTGGGAAAGGGAAAGAAGAAGAAATGAAATCACTCTCTTTTATCAAGACTTGTAAGAAATATAAGCTTTTCATGGTAATTGCAAGTAAAAGAGACAGAGAGAGGAGAGATCATATCTTACATAGACTGAGTATGTTATTATTTCACTGTGTCCATTAGTCTTCACCAAAGTATTTTTCTTCAGCGTCAAGGCCAATCTCACGAAGCCAATGATCATCAAGAGTCTCGTCATTGTCTATCTTTGTGTAATCCAAATGTTGATGGTCTTCTCCCGATAAGAACTTCTGTTGCATGATTGATGTAAACTGATCCATCATATCTTGCATCTCCTCTGGCGGCAAGACTGTTGCCTTGTTATCGTTATGTTCTCTATCATGCAATGCTCCATTGCCATCCGTAACCTGAAAACATTCGACAAGCAAAGATGTGAACAAGGGTTTTTTGCACCACAACAAAGTAAACAGCAAATAAAAAATGCGATGTTTGTGATTTTGGAACCAACACATAGCAAAAACAAAACAAAAAGGGTTACCTCTTCAAGGCATGAGCTAGCTTCTGTAGGATTCTTCACTTCGTCATCTTCTTCTGATTCCTCTTCTTCCTCCTCCTCCTCTTCTTCTTCTCCTTCTTCTGATTCCTCCATCTTCTCATTGCCAACCCAATCACTCTCTACAACACCTAACCTCTGCTGCTCCTCTCTAATCCGAGTAACCAACGTAGCTTCCTCTGCCCGTCTCATCAACGTCTCTGACCAACGCTCTCCAGGCCTAGCCATGTTCCTTCCCATCACATCCTGAAATTTCCCGACGTACTCATGGTGTAGATACGGCTCCCTGTCTCTCATAGCATCCTCAGAGAAATACTGTCCTTCTGATACAAGTTTATTCAAGTAAGCCAATCTTCTATTCCTTACAGCTACAGACCTCGATTTAAGCTCTTCTGAGGTCGGACTTATCTTCTTCCGTAGGTTTTTCAAGTGCCAATCAACCTCGTAGTCATGTTTCAAATCATCAAACTCAAGCAGTTCATCTACCTTAAGCTCTGATCCATATCGTTCTGAAGCAAAACAAACAAGTTAGTTTCAGTTCCCAAAATCAAATTTCGATAAGGTCTCAATCTCAAAAACGCACTATACACACTCAATGCTTAGATATTAATAAAGCTAAAACTCATCCTCCTATAAGAATCAAACTCAAGAAACTCATCTATTATAACCAAAACGCTCTTAATCGGGGAAGAAAAAAATTTGCGATAGGGTTTAAGTCTAAAACAGCAGTACCACAGTTTGATACTTAGATGACTACGAAGGCAAAACTCATATATAATCATAAATTTCCACACATCCGTGAAAAGAAATAGAAATAGGATGGGGAATTTGAACACGGTTGTGGAACTTACCGAGAAAAACGGCGGGATCACGACGGAGGAGGTCCAGGAGGATGGATTTGCGTTGGTCGGACGACGCGGCGGTAGTTTGGACGGCGCGTGGGAAGTAGAGATTCTCGAGAGACGAAAGCCTCGCCGTGATTTCTTCCGCCGCCGTGTCTTTCACTGTTATTCCCTCCATCTTCTTCTTCTTCTTCTCTCCCAATGCTTTTCTCGGACCGACCCGAATGCTGTAAAATAGACTCGACCGACCCGAATGCTGTAAAATAGACTCGTTCACGTGCAAGCACGTGAGAAGACTTTTGGCGGTATTCATTTGGCACCTAAACAAATTAAGCCTGTTGGGCTTTCTTGGGCCTTTCTTCCCAATCTTATTACTAATCTCTCTTTTCGGTTTATTTTCGATGATCTGCAAAATCCAAATTTATTATCGATTCGGTTTGATGCAATTTCAGTTGGTTTATCAGTTTAGGTTCGGTTCTGATTTGTAAATTAAAAAAATGCACCTTAAATTGATAATTTTTTTTATTTTATTAATATGAATGAGATCAATAATATTTTAAATATTTATAACATTTAAATTTGAAAAATCAAGAAATTTTATCGGCTACACTAAATTTAGGTATTGTTTTATTTCAATTTTAGTTCTATTTCAAGATTTTCTTAACTTTTCAATGAATGAATAAATTGTTTTATAAGGAAATTTCTTCTGTTTAAGCATTTTAATTTCATTCTTTGTTACATGAACAAATACATTAAAAAAATTATGAACAAAATCAAATCTTTAATCAGAAATTGTGATTCTGTATTAATCTTTCGTAGACAACGTAATATTCAAAACTGTTAAGAAAGAGAGCCAAAAGCAATGCATTACATGAAATTGAAACCTATAGACTAGAATTCCAAGGAAATAAAGCTCTCGATCCTGCTACATAACATTTTTTTGGAATCAATCTTGTTCTTGGTCCAACTTGCTACTTGGTCTCTATAAACCAGCTTTCCCTTGTTTCTTCAAGTTGCAATCTCGTCCACCTCCGAGTGAAAGACAAAACTCGGAAACGTCGTTGTTATATCCCTAAAAATTGAGTTTTCAGTCCTCAAATTTTGGAAACGGCAACAAAATTGATCATAGTATCATCATATCAAGGAGACATACCTGAGATACGGAAGAGTCATGATTTTAAGCAAAGATGGGTTTTTGATAACGAAATTGCTCCATTCTGTCTTATCAATCTTTCCATCCCGATCCACATCTGCGTCCTCAAATGTCTGTTCACAAAAAGGAAAAGACTCAAGTTTTCTGAAAGAGTCTTTTTTCATAAGTAATCAAAGTTGTTATAGACAAGAAGTAAACCTGATCAAGTATCATCTCTATGGTATCATCAGCCAGTTTCATTTCAGATTCGCAGAGAAGGGCAATCAGCATTTGCTTCACCTGCCAAAATGGCATACACAAATATGATTTCCTATAAATGATGCACTAAAAAGCTTTAAAAAAAAAGTCTTTGAAACTCAATATGTTGACGTTTTGGATTGAGATGTGAAGATACTGGACAATTTTTTACCTCTTGGCGCTCAATGAAGCCTGTGCAATCCATGTCGTAAAGCCTAAAGGTAACTGAGATAATAAATACAGACCAACGTGAATAAAAATAACAAGAAGGCTTTTAGAGAATCGACGACAGATGTAAACTCGTTTATGGGTCAACTTACAGTCTGTTTTCTCCTCTAGAGAAGCATTAGGATGGAAAACATTGAGTGATCTCACAAAGTCTCCAAAATCAATGACGCCTTTTCGTTTAACATCAAACAAATCAAATATCTGCAAACGTGGGCATCACCATTTAGTACATCTATAGAAGCAAACTTTAAGGTTAACTACAAAGTTATTAAGGTCAGAGAAACTAAAGAGTTACCCTATTGGCAAACAAATTTTCCTTCTTTCTGTTCTTGAACAAAGCAAGTTGAAACTCTTCCTGCATTACATACAAGTTGGTCGAGGAATAAGTAACAATATCCAAAAGTGGGCCAAGGAAACTTCAATCTTGAAAACCAAACAAAGATATTAAAAAGAATTAAAATTCAAGTCAACTATCAACACAGAGAGTTGATGAGCAATAAGGATCCCACAGCTCAGCATGGAGATTCAATAATTACAGAATTAAAAATTGGAGAAAGTCAAGAAAGTTGACTATGGCATATGGACAATAGTGCAATGAATATATCATGTCACTGTACAGTACATCACGATTTCAAGATTCTCCCATGAGGTGCGAAATAATCAAAGGATATCTATCGATAATGAATACCTTGTTTATCAAGCCATCATCCACAACCGAGCTGCTTATGCTCTTGAACAATTCATACAATGCTTCAACTTCACTTACACTAACTAGAAAAAAAATAAAACAGAGAGATATAATAAGCGACTCTGTGAGATAAGATATCAAGATCATGTCAATTCGTAAAACAAAATATATATTGCAGCAATAAACAATAGAAAAGAGACGCTTCTTAAAAAAAACTTTCACAGATCAAGATTCAATTCGAAAGTGGAAGTAAACTAGAGTGTTGAGCCAAGAAACTATTGAAATATCATTACGTGATGACACAAGAAACAATCTCTGAGTTAAACGAAGTTGCACAATATAGGCTATATGAATAAAAACAAACTACTTCCTTCAGATTTTTTTCGGATTCAAAGAACGCAAAAAACAGATTCTCATATCAGCAAACAATGATAATCTCTAAGCTTCACGCCCTTAAAGACTTAAAGTAAAGGAAGAGAAAAAAAAAAAGAAACGTATAGTGCAAGTAAACTTACAAGCAGTCTCAGAAGCTAGCGTCACAGGGTTCTCGTGTCCTGGGAATTCTCTCGCAGCCGTGGAATGGAAACAACCCATTTAACAGAATTTTGAGTGGTAAAAACTAACCAAGAAGAAGAAGCTTGCTTTAATGTTGCGGGCTGTTGAATAGAATCGCTACTTCTATAATTTTTGAGAATGTAAAAAAGCTTGATCTCTGGTTTTATTTGCCATCATCATAACCATCTTTAGAATCTGCAAACTTATTCAAGGGAGGAAAAAAAAAAAAAACAGAACCCGATTAATCATTGAAGAAGTATAAACCCTAGAATAATAAAACAAAGGTACCAGCGATGCGGCAAATCGAATCGAATGAGATACAAATATTTCAAATCAGATTAACAAAAATAAATTTGAATAGTAATCGGAAATTAAACAGGTAATGTAGGCGCGGCTCGAGAATCTCCGAACCCAGAAATTAAACGATTAAATCCGGAATTAAAGAGGAAGAGAAAAATCGAATAGAGCACTTACCAGTTATCACCGAGAGAACGGGCTTGCCGGCTCGGTGACAGAGAGAAAGGAAGGGATTTTGATTTTTGAGAAACGAGAGAGTCAGAGAGAGAGAGAGAGACGAAGGAGAAGAGGATCTGTGACGATGGTAAGATGAATTGATCGGACGGTTGAGATTAACTTCAGACTTTGCTGGGCTTTTTTTTTTTTTTTGGTTCTTCAGAGGCCGGTTGTGAAAATTATGAAAGAGAGATTTCTTTTATAAATAAGATGAGCGTCGCACGTGTGAATGTATGTACGCGTGTGAATCATTTTCAATCCTTGTTGTAATTTTGTTTACCTCTTTTTTTCTACCTACCCCATTTTTTATTACAGTGTGGGAACAAAACAAAAAAAATTCATAATTGTTGTTTGACATTTTTACTTTTGAACTTTTAAGTTTCCTTTTTTTATTGGTTAAGAAACTAATCATTTCTTACAGTTATGTAATATTTTAATGTGTATTTTCCACAGTAGAATTTTTTATTTATAATAAAAAAATATTTGTAAAAGAAATTATCTTGATAATATAAACTTTAAGAATTCTTGTATACTTCTGGTTCATATTAACGAAGTTTGTTAGATGTTAAAAAAAAAAAATAATCTTTTAAGAATTCTTATATGATATTGTAGGGTATGTTAAAATTAACATTAGTAGTTCGATGTCAAATTTGTTAGATGATAATGTTAATCTTCTTTGACACTCCTAATTCTTAATGTGCAGTTATAATATTAAATTGTTAAGTTACACATGTAACTTAGATTAAATCTAAAATACTAAAAATTAAAATCTAATTTTTATATTAAATTAGAAAGCCTAAAAATCTAACATCACTATTTGTAAAAAAAAAAATTGTTTTATTAACTTTGGAAAAGCATAACGAAATTGAGAATTCAACTGTCTATCACATTCTAAGATTGTAGATAAACATATGTTAGAGGAGAGGATGTCAGGGTTAGAGCTCATATAAACTACAACACATAATAAATTGGTACTAAGCGCAAAAAGTTTAGGTGTTTTGATCTCCCTATTTTATTATAATATTTTTCAATTTGGTTCTTTCATTTTCATAATCCATACAGATGTCAAGCTCTCTTAATCATCAAGATCTCTTAATAAAGTAAATTTTATTATGATAAACCAACTAGCTAGGGGACTAGATGTATTTATCTATAATTTCAAGATTCATAGAGTGTGTTTTCATAATCATTTCAATATGGGTCATATACCTTTTGGGATAAACGAAAAAATAGAATATTTTTGGTCTCATTTTAGTGGTCTAATCAATCACGTACGCCATACAAAATTCCAATAGTATTATGTCGGACTAAATAAGAAAATGGACTATAGTATAATTACTTTTATATATCCATAAGACATGATCAGATCATGCATATTATCTTAAATTTGAAACAAGGTACGTACGCCATACAAAAATTTAATAATATAATCTTAGTTAATGTTGGCCAAACTAAGAAAATAGATTAGCACTGGTTATATATAATATATCCATAAGACATAGTCAAATCATGCATGTTATATAAATTTGAAACATGCATGATTTATAAGTACTTTATATATTGTGGATTTAGAATACTAAATGGAATGGTCGTATTTTTTCTTCATTCCAATCCAAGCTAATTTGTGTTAGATTTTCCAACAACAAGGAATCGACGATACATAATCTTTACACGTGGATGCAGTGCAACATCTAATTGGTAGATATATATATATATATAATACTATTGTTTATACAAAAAGATATGTAGTTTTGTAGAAGTAGAAACCAATATTAGAGTAATAAGAGATAAACACATAATAAAGTTATTGTTCAATTTTTTGTTGCATTATCGTTAATTTGTTTCAAGAATTTTGATTTCCTAAATTTTAATATTAAGCTTTAGAAATAAATTTTATGATTTTGAAAAATATTGTTTATTTTGTATAGTTCCCAAAAATCTTACAACTGGTTTTGTAATAGGAACGATATGAGATATCCCTAAACAACGCAATAACCCTTTTTGCACGTGCAAGTCACATATATCATGAATATATGAGTTATGAGGAGGACGTTCCTAATTATGAATACAGTAAACAAATAATGTTGAGGGAGATAGGTCAAGTCGGGTATGCCAAAAGAGTTGACATATGAAAATTTTGTTTAAAAAGTGAAAAAAAGAAGAAAAAAAAACTAATATGGACCAAAAAAAATAGAGATTATATATGGTGTTTATATCTAATTTTATTTCAAAATTTTCACACTATAACTTTTGATATTTATACCTAAAAGAATATTAATATTTGTTTTCTTCTCTAGAGAAAAAAATCTGTTCAATTTCTTTTTTTAATAAAAAAAAGAAATAAATAATTCTGTTTTACCGAAGGACCAAAAATATATTTTCCAAAGGTTTCTAATAAGTTGGGCCGATGGACGATGATGGTCCTGACAAGTGACAAGTGACAACAGTTGAAGCTAAATGGTCCTTATGTACAATGTACATGAAACCGAGTCAAAGTAGTTGCGGTAATAAGAGCAGAGCAATAATGTCTTAAGAGGACGTTCACACAATGAAACCCAAATTCTATGAACGTGTCTATAATTGTAGTTGATTTTAAATAATGAAGTATAATTTCGCTGAAGATCATAACTATGATAAATCTGATTTTCCAAGGTTAAAGCTTGATAATGCATGACTTGTCTATAACTCACAACAATTAATGCTTGATGACAGTTCTTCACAAACATCCAACTGAAAACGCTATGAATTGATGATGTTATTAACAGTAGAAACTAGAAAGCATTAAAAAAAATCTCCCATTGATCAACTTATCAAATAGTTAAAACGGAATAGGTCTGCTTTACAAAGTCAAAGACCTTTTCCTAAATTTTCGATACATTTTTCTTTGTGGACTACTTCAGAGAGATTTTTTAAAGCAGAAAGATTACAAATCTGAGGAAGATCAGTAGTTCAGTAGAGAGAGACTTTAACTGATTCACAGATTTTCGAAAGCGGAAAACAAAAGATGTAAGAACGGGGCTTGCTCACTTCTTTGAAGACACTGTCGTTGAATCAGGCTCTTTCCATGCAGCTTGCCATTGCTTGTCATATAACGTTGTCTCATCGAACAGATCCTTGAGTTTGTCAAAATCTTCGTTCTTTCGGATGAACAGAACTCCAGCTACAGACACAAACAAGAGTGTTTTGCAAAAGAAGTTCCCCATTTGATCAACAAGTCCTACTCCGGTAAGGCTATCAACAAAGTAAGCCATAAAGAACCCTATCATCGCAGCACGACCTACACCACCACCAAGAAAACAAAAAAAAAAACATTAAATAAAACCACTTGATGTTGCAAATGTCTAACTCCTAAGTGTTTTGGAAATCACCATTGAGTAGCTCAGCTTCAGGTAGATGGTATCTCTTCATCCATGCCCACCATGGAATAATCGAAGTATCAAAGAGTACAGGCTCGTCGTTACTAGTTGTTTCCGGGTTATCTTCAAGCCATTTTCTCCTCTTTGCCTCTACAAATAAATACATAATCAACCACAATAAATCACTCATCTTCTCATACACTATATCTTACAAACCAAAGCAGAGCCTTTCCTAGTAACAGAGCATTAACAAAGATCATGTTTTTTTTGCTCATTCCAAATTCTATCTAAATTCGTAACAAAAGGTGAAGCATTAGATTCAAGTTGTTAGGAGGATCTAACCAGAAACGATTACAGAGTCCCAATCTGTTTTGCCATCTTTCTCGAACTGTTTCAGATCCCAAGTTCCATTAACCCACTTCGCATTCTCGAATTTGATCACAGTCGTCGTTGTGCTCGGGTCAGTCTCGACGGCGTCGTTTTCAGAAGCGGAGGAGCTTTCAACCGGAGGTTTCACGGGAGCTTCCTCTACAGCCACAGCCTCAGGTTTCGGAATCTCCGCGACGGTGGCGGAAACAGGTGAAGTCGTACCATTGTCGGAGGAAGCACGAGGGACGACGGAGACGAGAGAGAAACGTTTGGTGGAGGAGAAGAGGAGAGAGGATGGGATCTTGGGGATGAGGTTAGGGTTTTGAAGTGATGATGAGATTGGTGGAGAGAACAACGCCATGGATATAGACATAGATCTCTCTCTCTTCTCTTCTCTCTCCTCTGCTCTGAAGTTTTTTTTTTGTTTTCAGAGTTCGTTTTTGAATGTGTGGTTTGAAATGAAGCTTTGAAGTGAAGTGAAAGAGATGTGATCATCGTTAGAAACTTGGAATGTATGTCGTTTTTGTTTTTGTTTTTTTTTTTTCAGGTTAAGGAAACTACGTGATGTTTATTTTTATCATCGAAAACGAGACTATTGAATGGGCTTTTACATTTAGCGCTCGGCCCAAATAGAACTAGAATTCAAAACCGACTTAAAACCACACTCTCTCCGTCTATATCGACGCGTGGTTTACGAAATGACTAGACAAATTAAAAATGTCCTTGGTCTTTTTTTCTTTAATACTAGTTTTTATTTTATTTTCTACAGTCAGTCTTTAATATTTTTTTTATACAAGTAATAATAATAGACAAAAGACAAAGAAAAGTCTTTGTAAGTAAACAGATATGTAAATAGATTAGGAGATTTTCAATTTGTCATTTCTATAAATTATAAGTTATTATCCAAAAACATTTTATCATAAAATTGAAATAAAACAAGCGTCGATAGCTCAATTGGTAAAGTCTATGACAAAAATTAGAGGTTGTCGATTTGAGGAATAACTTTTGGAAAAGAAACCATATAAAATGTTATGATTTCTGACGTGAGGAGATATACGTATCTAGATCTGGAATCTTTTAGTAATTTAAAAAAAATAGAAATAGAATGATTCCTAAGCCATAAACACTATTTTTTTTGTTTTTGTTAAACTCTTGACCTAACGGCTAAAATTCTTTGCTAATTTGTTTAACGCCTAGAAATTTTCTGACATTAAATCATAACGCTACAAGATTTTAGAATATGTAATTCCAAGAATAATCCTATGTGGACGACTCTCATTGGTTGATGACGATTTTTAGATATTTCATTTGCTTCGCGGCAAAGTCTCAACTCTTTTTTTAATGGGACGACGACGGTCTCAACGTTTCAGGAACTTTCCAGAACTGCCCTTTCCCATGTTTATTTCCCTTACACGTGTTGCGAGGGAGTAATTTACATAAAAATATCAAGGGTATTATTGTCAAGTTCTGTCCCAATCATTAGCCCTATAAATCACATTATCGAGTTTTCTGTAGTAATTTTCATTATCGATTTCGATTTCTCTCTATAGTCAAAAGAAAAAGAAAAAAAACCAATGGATGCGTTCTCGTCCTTCTTCGAATCTCCTCAACCAGGTAGCAGAAGCTGGAGCTATGATTCACTTAAAAACTTCCGTCAGATTTCTCCCTCCGTTCAGAATCATCTCAAGCGGGTAAGTTTTCTCCGTCGCCGCGCCGATACGATTCAATCGGTGGTTTTGTTTGATTAGAGACTATTGTTAGTTAGTTTGTTACACGATTGAGTTTTGAGATTCGTTTCGTTCTCGTTCAATTGATCGGTCTGGCTATCGCGATTACATCCCAATTTCTAGGATTTGAACGAATCGTTGCGGTTGGTGCTTTCCATAGATTTCTAGGGTTTCTAATTCCGTCTTTCCATAGATTTCTAGGGTTTCTAATTGCGTCTTTCCATGAATCTGTTGTGCATGATTCTCTGGAGTGTTTAGGTTTATTATTATACTCACTAGTGATTATACTCTGATCCAAGGTCGTTTTGTTCATTGCTCGATTCTCGTGATTCATACGCATTTCCTAGAGGGGATTTGATTTTGTATACTCACATTTGTTACGTGTGTAATGTTGCTCATCTGGTGTTACATTTGTGGTTGAATTTGTAGGTTTATTTGACATTATGCTGTGCTCTCGTTGCGTCTGCCTTTGGAGCTTACCTCCATGTGCTCTTGAATATTGGTGGTCTTCTTACTACTATTGGATGTGTTGGAACTATGATTTGGCTGCTTTCATGTCCTCCTTATGAACAAGTAAGTGGACTAAATTTGTTGGTTGTGTCTCGAATTGTGTTGAAGACGTTTCAGTGTCCTGACATTGTTGTTTCTTTATAATATGCAGCAAAAGAGGCTATCTCTTCTCTTTGTTTCTGCTGTTCTTGAAGGTGCTTCTGTTGGGCCCTTGATCAAAGTGGCAATTGATGTTGACCCAAGGTACTTTTATTGTTGTTGATATTGGGTATTTGGATGCTAACTGTTCATGTTAATTATCTGTGAGGCTTATGCACTGACATTTATGTCTTTCTTTTGGTTTATCCAGCATCCTCATCACTGCCTTTGTTGGAACTGCGATAGCGTTTGTCTGTTTCTCTGCTGCAGCAATGCTAGCAAGACGCAGGGAGTATCTCTACCTTGGAGGACTGCTTTCATCTGGCTTGTCCATGCTTATGTGGCTTCAGTTTGCCTCTTCAATCTTCGGTGGCTCTGCTTCTATTTTCAAGTTTGAGGTAAACCAAGCATCATCTCCCTTTTAGAAAAATTTGTTCTTTTTGTTTAGAGGTATCTTACTTTCTCAGACATCTCACACTTGTTGTGATTTTCTCTTGGCGCAGCTATACTTTGGGCTCTTGATCTTTGTGGGATACATGGTGGTGGATACACAAGAGATCATAGAGAAGGCACATCTTGGTGACATGGACTACGTGAAACATTCATTGACCCTCTTCACCGACTTTGTAGCTGTATTTGTTCGGATTCTCATCATAATGGTAAGTTCATATGTCGTCTGATATAAAAGAATGGCATTTATCTGTTAGTAAACGTCCATTGATAGGTTTTTTTTGTTTATTTAATGCAGTTGAAGAACTCAGCGGATAAAGAAGAGAAGAAGAAGAAAAGGAGATACTAAGACTGAAAACGGCAGCAATGAAAGTAAATAGAGCGAGTGGTTAGTACCTGAAAAGCATTGTAATGGGGCTTTACATAGTCATCATGTTAAGCCGTTATGGTGTTTTACTTGTCAGAACACTCTTTTTGTGACAATACATGTTTCTCCACTTGAAAGGATTTGTTTGTTTTTCTTCCTTATAAATGTTTACTTAAGACTGTAAATGGCCGAAGTGGTTTCTAACTTGGTTTTATTCTCTTTCATATATCGTAAGCTTTTAATGAAACTATTTAGGAAAATCGGAAAATCATGAACCTGATTCTCAATTTGTTTAGTCCGGTTCATACGAGAATCTAAAACTGTACCTGAAAGCATTATGGTCGAGTTATGTCACTTTGGTGTTTTCACGATAGGTTAAGAAATGTGATACGAGCATCATGTGTCTGTGGTTGGACAACTTGGCAGATGAAGATCATAGTGAAACTGAAAGTGGTGGCAATGAAAGTAACTAGAGTGAGTGTTCAATACCTGGCTGAAAGCATTATGGTGACTTGATTGCATGGTTGAGTTGTTATGTCACTCTGGTGTTTTCACTAGTCAGTATCTCTTTTGGTGACAACACATATTTCTCCACTTAAAGAATTTGCATAAATACTACCTTCACATTGTAGATGGCCTAAACTTGGTTTTGTTCTTTTCATCTCTCAAGCTTTTCTTAGTCTTTAGATATTTAGGCGTATTGCACCTTTATTTTGGCTTCTTAATCCGCAGTAAGCTAAGAATCACAAGTAGGAGAAGTGACAATTTTATGGAACCTGATTCTTCATATGTTTTATGGTGGCCAGTATCATGGTATGGTTCAAACGAGAATCTGTCTTTTTCAATTAGAGGGTTACACAAGATGAATGGAACGAGTCTAATCACCAATGATAGATAACAAGTGATACCACCAGAATCACTCTAGTTGGAGAGTTTTCAAGTAAATGAAATACCAAAAACTCTAGTTGGAGAGTTTTCTTTTTCTTGGTAAACAATTGTCCGTAGAAAGTAGAAAGAAGAAAGAATTTGGTAACTATTATTTTAAGATGAACATTTTATCTAATAGTTGTCATTTTGTGATGTAGTGGTTGTGTGTTTTATTTAGCATGATTGTACGAATTATAAGCAGATCATCTCTCATATCATATGATATAGTGTACTTTGTTTTTATTTAAGCACTACTACTACTCGTGCATTACCTTTTGTTATTGTTAACCTTATCCCATCCATTACCATTAGTCACGTCGCCTCATCTCCACCGTCCGATTCTATCATCATCACATTATTTCACCAAAATTTTCGTAAAAGCTAGCAGGCAGTCCAATTTACTCTCACGAGGTTTACACCATTTTATATTCCTTTTTGCCCTGTAATTACAACATTGCATTATATAGTAAGCATAGAAGTTGTATGGCTGAAGTGTGACTATTTTTTTTCTTCAGATGAGCATAGCAAATTACAACACGTTTTGGACAATTTAATCATGTGATTTGTATATTGTGTATAACGTTGTTTTGTTTGTATATATACGTTATTTCTGTAAGCATTTGGTTTTTAAATTCACTGTATACTTATTTAAGCAATGTTATTATAATTTAACCCTACTATCATGTTGCATATTAAAAAAAATGCCATTACGTTATATTTAATTTAATAACTACAAACTTATATTGGTTTATAAAATAATAAAACGATATTTTCAAAATTATTTGATAAAATTATTTTGACAGGTTTTATTTATTGTTTCAGAAATCTTAAGAAACAATAAAAAAATATTTAAAACAATTATAAAACTTAATTTTATTTATAAAACTAAAATTAAATATTTGCATATATAAATCATTTAATAATGATAGATATATTTTAAAACTAAGATACAACATTGCTTATATTTTAAAAATATCTCTATATATTTATTTAAGCAATGTTGTTAGAACTTTAATCAGCTTTGATGGGTATATTACAAAAAATGCTATTACATTTTAATTAATATAATAACTAACAAAAAAAAGTCTATATTTGTTTACAAAATACATCTACGAATTTTTAAAATTATTTAATGAAATTATTTAACAGAATCAATTTATTTTTTCAGAAATCTTAGGAAATAATAACAAACTATTTAATTGGCTAAAATTTTTTTTTTTATACACAATATTCATTACATAAACAGTACTAAGTGTATAATGTTGACAATATACATATACATAATCTAATTATAATTTCAACATATAAAGTTAATATATATTAACATGTTATACCAATAATTGCTATGGTAACAATATTAACACCAATCACTATTGTAAATTTGGTATATTAAGAACTCTAAACACGATCACGTCAATTTGTAATACCATATCACGGGTCAATACATGTTTTGTTAGGGTTTTTTAGACTTTACCGAATTTATAATTAACGAATTTGATACTGCACCCAAACTAAAGTAGTAGCACCAACTAGGAGTCAAAATCGGAGTATGAAATAATGTAATTAAATATATAATTCTATAAAATATATAAAATAAAGAAAATTTCTACTAGTATTTTGTTACAAATAAATCTAAATTTACGTAAATATTTCCCCATGCTGTACAGCGTGGGTCACTATCTAGTATATATTTATTTTTTCAATATAGATTTTTATATATATATATATATATGAAATGATGTGTTATATATTAGTATATACATCTATCTAAAGAAATCCTTGATATAAAAAAATAATCTAAATGTGAAATCAATCAAATTACATTTTAATATTTTCCCCCGGTTATTTGGTATTTCTTTTATCATTTGCTGATAACAACTTTTCTAACAAAGTTTTAACTAGTAACACTTTCTTTTTTTTAATCATTAATAAGATGATCCTATGTATTGACGTCTAACGTTAAATACTACGATTTTAAAAACTATTTAACATTGTAATTACATATTGTTTTCATATGTCTCTTGCCAAAAAGTACTATTATTTGATTGAGACTCCACATTATATTTGGAGTTACGTAACAATAATCAGAGTTTCCTACAATTTGCTTTTTTCCTGGAAATAATAAAAAAAAACCTATTTTTTTTTGGTTAGATACATCTCATCGATCGTGAGTAACATGCTACAATTTCACCAAACCTCAAAATTATGTGGATCTTGGTCATTGATGATTGCATTATATTTTAATAAGAAAAAAAAAATCATATAGTTAAAAAAAGAGAGATTTGGAATATTAAAATACGCGTAGACACCGAGAAATGTACCCCCAAAAAAATAAAATTAGTTCACTAATCACATTCACAAAACCACAAATGGTGGGACCCATCATTACACAGAACAAACGGTGCAGAAGAGAAAAAGAGTTGTGTCCATGATCATCGTCGTCGTCGTCATTACGGCCGGTGACTTCACAAACCATTTAATTTTGTTTTTCTTTTCTTTGATATTATTAATTTATTAATTTTACCAAACGTCATGCCATTGCATACTTTCGAACAAGTTACACCTAATCTTATTAACCTAGTCTTATCTTTATTAAAAAGACAATATCAATTATTCACTACATCAACTATTTAATATTGAAACTTTAAAAAGTGAAAAAAACTAATTTTGATACTTTCTTTTCCATCTTGGCTTATTTACTAAAAAAGTCCATGTCATACTCATTACATAACAACATACACACCTAATGTAAAACAAAGAAATGGGATTGTCCTGTAATTGGAAATTAACAGAAAACTCCAAGTTTACTTTTAATATATTGTTGCAAAAACATACACCTGTAATACAATACAAATATTTTTAGAGAAAGGTAAACATTTCTATTCTTTTTAATCTACATTTGTTGTTCTCTCATGATTGTTATTGTCACAATTAAAAATGAGTTAATCTTCTTTTGGAATATATATGGAAATAAAGAAATTAAAAAAAAAACAAAAAAAAAAAAACAAGAAGGGAAAAAGTCTATAGTCAACAGGAAGGGACCATAAGGCACAAGCAAATGATATTCCTCCAGCCCCTCACTTTCTAACCATTAGAGATGTTTCTCTCTTAAATTATTGAAAGATTTATATCTCACTTAATATTTAATTAAAATAACAATATGGAAATATATATTATTTTCATAGCATTTTCACAGAGGTTTTTGGACACATGGAAGAAACACAATTAATATAAATCAGCTAATATTAGTTAACTTATTATATATATATATATATATAGTATTTTTAATTACTACATTAACCAGATGGGGAAAAAATCATTTAAGGTAACCAAGTAATTAGAAAAAAATCTGTAAAACATTAGATGAAAAAAAGCTAAGCCAGGAGAAGAAGCTTAAACATTACCTTTCTCATTATATACAAATTACAGACCAAATTAAATAATTTAAAAAGCCATTTTTTCACATTAAACACAAAAAAATGCAAAAAACAAATCACACCCTCTCTTATAAACCACACTTTCTCTCTCTTTCCCTTTTTCACAGCCATTTGTTAGATTCCTCTCTCAATAAGTCTCTTCTCTTTTCTATTGGAACCTGTTTTTTCTTTGCATTAGACTGATTAAGCTCAAAGGCTCAAAGCAAAAAAAAAAAAAAACCCATAAATAAAAAAACCTTCTTCTTGATTTCGGATTTTTTGAATATTTTCTGGGCTGTTCTTGTTTTTTCATTTTCTTGGTTGAGGTTTTTTTTTTTTTTTTAAAACACTTTTTGTGTTTTGTTTTCTGGGTTTTTATTTTGGCTTTCTTCTGCAAACATAAAACTCTTCTTTTTTTTCTTCTGGGTTTTTTTTTCTTCGTAGATAAGCTTCCCAAAACCCAGTCTTTGTATAGCTGAAATTAGTAAACAACCTTAAAACTCAATTTCACAAATTCTCTGAAATTGTATAATTTTTTGAAAAAAAGTGAAAATAAAAAGGGATGGGTAAGCAAGGGCCTTGCTATCACTGTGGAGTTACAAGTGAGTTCTTGTTTCTTCAATTCTCGATTTGATTTCTTTGACTATTCAAGAACTGTGTGATAATGCAAACGTTACTTTGGAGACATGAACAAGATTGAGCATTTTAAAATGATTTGGTTTGGTTTGTGTCTGTGTTTATTATGATCACAAGACCACGTTCTATGTAGGGTCCTTTGTTGCTTTTGATCACTCTTATTGAGCTTTGAATTGTTTATCAAATGAACAGTGAACTCATAGATTGTGTCTGAGACTCAATATATTATGATGTTAAGCACGTATTAAGATTGATTGTTTGGTCTTGAAAGTATCATTCATTGTTCTTGTTGTTCCTACTATTGAGTGTTTGATCATTGGGAACATATTTGTAAACAGGCACACCTCTATGGCGAAACGGGCCACCAGAGAAGCCGGTGTTGTGCAATGCGTGTGGTTCTAGGTGGAGAACTAAGGGAACATTAGTGAACTACACACCTCTTCATTCTCGTGCTGAAGGTGATGAGATAGAGATTGAGGATCGTAGAGCTCATCAAAGGGTGATGATTAAAGGAATGTCTTTGAACAAAAAGATTCCCAAGAGAAAGACATATCAAGAAAATTTCACAGTTAAAAGAGCAAACTTGGAATTCAGTACCGGTTTCAAGAGGAAGGCTCTGGACGAAGATGCTAGCAATAGATCGAGTTCAGGATCGGTTGTATCAAACTCTGAGAGCTGTGCACAATCTAATGCGTGGGAAACGACGTTTCCTTGTAAGAGGAGGACAGGTGTGGGCCGTCCAAAGGCTGCTTCTTCTGTTGAAAAACTCACAAAGGATCTTTATACCATTCTACAAGAACAGCAGTCTTCTTGTCTCTCTGGTTCTTCAGAATGTGATTTACTTTTTGAGAATGAAACACCAATGTTGTTAGGACATGGGAGTGTTCTTATGAGAGATCCTCACAGCTCGGGTGCTCGAGAAGAGGAATCTGAAGCTAGCTCATTCTTAGTTGAGAGCAGCAAGTCCTCATCAGTTCATTCTGCTAAGTTTGGTGGCAAAGCTATAAAGCAGGAGTTACTGAAGAGGTAAATAACTTGTGGAAGACAATAAAGATCGAAGATTGCTTTTGGAGATTCTGATGACCCTTTTTTGTTGCAGGAGCAAGTCTCAAGTCTTAGGAAGACATAGTTTACTACTCTGTAGCATAGATTTAAAGGTAACTTCATTTGCATACCAACAACTGTGTTTCTTCAAAAATCAATTGATTGCCTTAAGTTGACTTGGGAACATATCCCTGCAGGATGTTTTCAACTTCAATGAGTTCATAGAAAAATTCACTGAGGAAGAACAGAAAAAACTAATGAAATTACTTCCTCAAGTTGACTCTGTTGATCGTCCTGATAGGTAATTTAACTCAATGAAACTTCAGTATTTACAAATTTCAGTGGCTTATTCGAGTTCTTCTTATACTTCCCTGTTTTCTCCTTTACCAGCCTCAGAAGCATGTTTGAGAGTTCTCAATTCAAAGAGAACTTCTCCTTGTTTCAACAACTTGTAGCAGATGGTGTTTTTGAGACATCTTCTTCATCTGGATCAAAACTTGAAGACATCAAGACTCTTGCAAAGCTTGCTTTATCCGATCCTAACAAATCCCATTTGTTGGAAAGCTATTACATGCTCAAGGTTTTCAACATATACTCTTTTCTTGAAACAAATAGTTTCTATACTTTTGGACTTTGTTCACTTAATCTCTTTGCTTCAGGAACAGAGAAAAGAGATTGAAGACTCTGTCACTACACCATCAAGGGTCTCAAACCTGAGTCCATCAAATAATAATAGTCTTGTAACCATTGAAAGACCTTGTGAAAGCTTAAACCAAAACTTCTCAGGTCAATTAAGATTCTTGAGTCAATCCATAAGTTTCTGCGATAATATCTGTCTGTTTCTGATTATATTGAGGTTTTGTATCCTTCAGAGACAAGGGTTGTGATGAGAAGCCAAGTGATGAAGATTAGATCAAACCACATCAAAACAGAAGAGATTTTAGAGAATAGTGTCTCTTCCTTTAACCCTATGAGCTGTGGTGGATCTCTAGTGTTTAGCTATGAAGATAATGATATTTCTGATCAAGATCTTCTTCTTGATGTGCCGTCGAATGGATCATTCCCTCAAGCAGAGCTTCTTCACATGATATGAAAGAAGATAAAAGTTTCTCAAACTCATTGGTGTTTCTCAGAACAAAGACTAAGACTTTACATGATCTCTCTCTCTCTTGAAGGGAAAACACTTTTGCTCTTTAAGCTCTTTGGCCATTTGAGATTTTTCTGCACTAGAAATTGCAATTTGCAGATAGAAAAGGAAGGATTTTTATGTAAGGACTCTGTCTAATGGTCTTATATGTATATGTTGATACATATGTCTTATTGTTCTTACTAAACTCTAAGAACAAGAAACTTTCGATTTCTTTTACCTTTTTTTCTCAAAAAATACTTAGTTCACTCATAAGGTGAACCCCTTTGTTAAGTATTGACTTGGTTTAGATTTAGGAAAGTTAAGTATTGGCTTGGTTTGGTTTAGATTTTACAATCACAACAAAATTATGTGTCGGTTTGAGTTTATAAATGAGATAGTTAGGGTTTAGATTTTATAATTAGAACAAAATTATATGTCGGTTTGGGTTTACAAATGAAATGGTTAGGGTTTAGATTTTACAATTAAAATGAAATTATATGTCGGTTTGGGTTTACAAATGAAATGGTTAGGGTTTAGATTTTACAATTAAAATGAAATTATATGTCGGTTTGGGTTTACAAATGAAATGGTTAGGGTTTAGATTTTACAATTAAAATGAAATTATATGTCGGTTTGGGTTTACAAATGAAATGGTTAGGGTTTAGATTTTACAATTAAAATGAAATTATATGTCGGTTTGGGTTTACAAATGAAATGGTTAGGGTTTAGATTTTACAATTAAAATGAAATTATATGTCGGTTTGGGTTTACAAATGAAATGGTTAGGGTTTAGATTTTACAATTAAAATGAAATTATATGTCGGTTTGGGTTTACAAATGAAATGGTTAGGGTTTAGATTTTACAATTAAAATGAAATTATATGTCGGTTTGGGTTTACAAATGAAATGGTTAGGGTTTAGATTTTACAATTAAAATGAAATTATATGTCGGTTTGGGTTTACAAATGAAATGGTTAGGGTTTAGATTTTACAATTAAAATGAAATTATATGTCGGTTTGGGTTTACAAATGAAATGGTTAGGGTTTAGATTTTACAATTAAAATGAAATTATATATCGGTTTGGGTTTATAAAAGAGCGGTTTGAGTTTTTAATCTTATAATAATATATACATATTTTGTTTCCTTATTTTATAAGGAAATGAATAAATAGTTTATTAAATGTACTGTAACATATCAAATTATCATTGGATAAAATAAGAAGAAGTGAACAAAAGTGTTCATCTTAGGAGTGAACCTAAGAATTGTTCTTTTTTCTCTTTAAAGTTTAAATTTGTGCTTTATTTTGTGTAGATAAATACTTAGGTTCACCGCTAGGGGTTAACCTTTGTATTTACCCCCTCCTCTCTCAACCAATCCGAATATTTTATCTAATATTTTATTTAAAAAATAAATCATAATTAAATTAAAAAGCAAAACAAATTAAGGAAACAAATTCTGTATACTTTTATTTAAGGAAAATTAAATATTGGTTTGCTTTAGATTTTACAATTAAATGAGGTTATATATCGGTTTGAGTTTATAAATGAGAATTATGGTTTCAATTTTACAATTAAAACAAAACTATATGTTGGTTTGGGTTTACAAATGAGGTGGTTAGAATTTAGATTTTAGAATTAGAACAAAATTATATGTTGGTTTGGGTTTACAAATGAGGTGGGTAGGGTTTAGATTTTACAATTAAAACAAAATTATATATCGGTTTGAGTTTACAAATGAGATGGTTAAAGTTAAGATTTTACAATTAGAACAAAATTATATGTCGGTTTGGGTTTACAAATGAGATGGTTAAGATTTAGATTTTACAATTAGAATGAAATTATATGTCGGTTTGGGTTTATAAACAAATGATTTAAGTTTTTAATTTTATAATAATGTATACAAATTTTATTTCCTTATTTTATAAGAGGGTGAATGAAGAGGTTCACCCCTATGGATGAACCCAAGTATGTCTCTTTTGTGTAGGATGAGAAAATATTTAGTAGCATTTTGATACCCAAATCTTATTATATAAACCTTGGTTCTCAAAGTTAGTAAGTCACCAGATTGTGACACTTGTTAGTTTTAACGATTAGAGATCAAAGTTAAAAATTCACCTGATCATGACACGTGTCAATTTTAACGATTAAATATCAAAATTAGTAACTCATCTGATCGTAACACATGTCAATTTTAACGATAAAAAATCACAGTTTTAAAGCTTTGTAAAAAAAGCGTAAGATAATTGTAATCTTATTATATTTAAAAAAAACAACTAAGATAAATATACTATGTATCATCCATATCAAAGTTTCACTGTTACAAAAGATTCTCAACCACTACATGGTAAAATAAATATACTATGTGCGTCATCCATATTTGGTCGTATAATTATACTATATAACCTAACACATAAAATTTTATGTTATTGTTTGCACAAAAAAATAAAAAAATAAATTTTATGTCTTTATGGTTAACCAATTTCGGACACTCAGTACTGCAACAAGATTTGTGAAGGCACATGCGAAGAACACGAAGAAAATGAAAATCATGAAAAACTGATTGGCAGTCTTCGGAAAAAAAAGCTTGAATTGAAGTTTGAACTATTTTTTTTATTATCTTAAAAATATTTAAAATAGGGTTTTCAAATTATTCATTAACATGATCATGACACTTGTCAAGTATACTGATGAGATGTTGACACATGTCAAAAAAATTATTTTTTAAAACAGATAATTAAGGAAAAAACATCAAATCTAAATAAAATTTACATGTTTATATCTAAAAAAAATTAAATCAAAAAAGAAAGTTAACAAAACTAATCTATTTTCCATTGTACATTACTTATATAATACGTGTTTTCTCGATAAGATTTTGACATGTATAAATAAACAAGTAATTCACTAATCATGTATATTATTAGCTTATTAATAAATAAATAGTGAATAACAAATTTAAAAAGAATAACAGAAGTTATGTCAAAATAATTATTATTTTTGAAACATAATAAGACAGCTAATGAAGAAAATAACATTATATCTACATAACATTACATGTTTCTATCAAAAGCTTTGATCTTTGATTTTTTTTTCTTATATAATTTTGTCGATCTATTGTGTGGGTTTTTGATTCGTGCGGGTTTTTCAATGGAAGCTATCTGATACAAAAAAAGAAATTGAAGTATATAAACCCACTAATTTAATCGAGGATGGAGACACTGATGGAGGTTACAAAAATGATTCTATAGTTAGTAGCATTATAAATTTGGAAGATAAGTCGGTGGTTGATGTTTTTGGTCAAAATTTAAAGTTGTCTTTTCTGAATAATGTTGATGATTCTGGTATTGAAACAAGAGCTGCTTGATCGAATAATTGAGAAGCGGTTTCAAATTTGGGAATTCGGAACAGTATACCATTATAATATTGGTTTCAAACCGGATTTATGTGGTTTTCTATCGAATTAGGTTCGCAAAACCGTTTAAACCAGGTATATAGAAATATATATGATCATTTTTGATTCAGGTAAAAATAAGTTGAGAATTTGTGATTCGAGAATATTTGAGACGAGGTCTTAGCTTTAAGTTAGTTAAGTACAATTGGATAATTCTGAAGAGTAAATTGGTTGTTGATCCTTAACGTGATTATGACATATGTCATGTTTTGGATTGTATATAAAGTTTCTATTTTGTATATCTAGTTATCTAAGACTTATATATATATATATATCCTGATTATAATTTTCAAATTTTTATTTTTATTATTATATTAACTTTTCTCAATTTCTCAACTTTTATTGGGTTAGTCATAAAATCATTGTAATCGAGTAGATAATTTTCACCAATTGTTCATCCAAAATATCTTTGGAGTAAAAAAAATTTCATGGTTAAAGAAATTATGTCACAAAACAATTTTAGTAATTATAAGAACTATAATTATGCCAAACTGAAAGTAAAACAACATAAAATTTGTTTAATTTGTTTAGAAGACATTTTATAGGTGGTGATAAAGAGCATACTTTAACAATAAAATAATTTTGGGTGTAAAAACATATTTTTAATGGTAAAACATAGAGTAAATTTATATGTGGTTACTTATTAAATGTTGCTTTGATGAATTTGTTGAATGTAAAATATTTTGTAAATAAGTTGTGAAACGTTTTTGAAATTTGACAATAATAATAGTTAAAAATTTATAAATGTAAATAAATGTATGAAGGTAAATACAAATATTCTCTAACTTAAATTATTTATATATTTACTTTAGGAAATATTTTTTTTTTATATATTTTCAAAAAATTATTTAAGGTTTAGGATTTTGTTTTTTAACAATTTTTATACCTGTACATCGTGTGTGCCCTTATCTAGTACAGAAATAAAGCAATGAATTCTTTATCTAAGTACATAGTTTCTATATATCTAATACGTACATATACATAAAATTTGTTTTAAACAATTAAAAATGTAAAAGATAATAAGAAAAATATAACACAACCTACGTATATGAACAAAAATTCTGTAATTTTGTTAATTTTTAAAACTGTGAAAGGATAATTCAAATCAATATTAAAGTAAAAATTATTAAAAGATAATTACAAAAAACATACTCACGTAATTAATATAATACCAAAATTATGGAAATTATACAATCATTAATCCTAGAAGAAAAAAGATTATAAATATTCACCATTTCTTCACCTTGATATAAAACAAATAAATTGTGTCATTTTCTCTCATTAAACCAAAATAATTTTGTCAAATTAAAACACCACCATTTCTTCAATTTTGTTCTATTACGACATATATATATATATATATATATATATATATATATATTTGGTATGTTTTGTTTGTTTACAACAGATAATAAGAATTTCACACATAGAAACATTGATCCTCATCAGACTAACGACTTAATAACAAAATCCATTAACATCGTGCATTATTTGGTAAAGTCACCAAAAATTCATGATTTATTTGGAAAATCAATAACAATTAGATAATTTACTTCATCACCAACAAAATTCATGTTTTTTCACCATTTTAAAATAGTTCATGCTTTTATTTGACTTTTCCCCAAATTTTACCTTTTTTTTAATCTAATTTAGTTAAAAAAAAATTTGGTCAGCAATCCCAAAACCATAATTCATATTAAATTAATATTTTTTTTTCTTATACATATAGATAAATTACAGAGTAAACCAGAACCAAAGTAAAATATGGTTTCAACTTCCAGTTCTCTTTCTCGTTTCTTGAGCAAGAATCAATATTTTTTTTAAAGAATCAAGAGAAGTCAATGAAGAAGAAATAGTCAGTATATATAACTAAAAAACTGAAACCGGTGAAGTCCTAGAGGGATGTAACATTGTGGCTATTGTGACACAAAAACCTAGCTAAAGCAATTGATATTGTGTTTACTGTTAATAGGTGAACCATATTAACTAATAACACACGAAAGACATTTAAAGAAGTAGGTGTTATAACAAATTAACAATGCCCTCTGAAGTTCATGGTTGGAATTGTAGGTGTTAATTGGGTTTAATTATATATGTAAATGATCTACAAGATAGCAAAAGCAGAACACAATGTACTACAAACCTGTCAAAAAAGAAAAAAATGGAGAATATGGAAAATCAATACAATAAAACTATAATGTTTCTCACCATAGCATGACATATCAGCCTCAACTTTGAAGCTCTTATTGACACATCAGTTAATATCATTGACCAATTAAATTAAAACAAATAATACAGATCAGCTTACAAATTGCCACAATGAACACATAATTGTCTTCTCTTCATCAATCGATTTCAGAATTTCAACCTAACAAAATTGTTTATCTTCTGCGCATCTCAACTAAATTCTTATTCTTGATAATTCCGACGATCGCATAAGCGTTCAGTGATTGTTTTAGTCTATCTAACTATGATTCTTCTACTTTTTTTGTTTTTTCTACTTTTTGTTTCCAGTTAACAAAATTCTGTTTTTTTATGTCTCTTAATTTGAGGGATTGTGGAAGATTTCAAAGCTGTAAATGTGAGAATTTGAGATGAATTTTTGAGATAAGCTATGTGTTTGAAACTTGAAATTACTATGAATGTTGGTGAAGAGAAGAGTCAAGAAGTCTCTTCAAGCGGCTTCGTGTTTTGTTTGCTCTTCTCCTTCACGCGTCTTTGCTTTGAAGCTTGCTCATGTTTTTTCTCTTTCATGGTGGTTAGTTTCTTCTTCTTAAGTTTGGTGGCTTCACTTCTGTTGTGACTTTACCAATGCGATATATTATCTCTCTGTTTACTTATTTGGGTGTGAAAGAAGCTAGAACTTTGCTGGAGAAGACTTGTGCGATTTTGAAAGATGGATTGTCTAAAGAAGAAGTGAAGCTTTTGTTGATCGATGAGAACAAATGCAAGACTTTTAAAAACTGTAAAGCATTTAGAATGTGTCTGCAACTTTAGCTTACTTTATCTACAACTTTACCTTCAAAAACCCTTTTGAGTTTCAACAATATACATTACAATAACCGTTTCTGATAGATTACAATAACCTACAGATTTTCTTGTGATATACCTTTTTAGTGTTTCTGAATTTGTTGTAACTGTTTGCTAATGCAATAATTAAGTCTTTGTTAATGAGAGAGAGGTTTGTTAACGAGAGTTTATAAACCTTGTAGTTGTTGCAAGCTGACTCCGTGGAGGGAAGAGGCAAAGCTGGAGCAAGGATTTGAGAAGAGTGATTTAGTCTGAGGTTATTCGCCGAATCTTCTAGAAACACTACAACAAATATGAGTTTTGTTAGATCTAAAGAAATGTTATTATATGTCATTGATAGCGAATTATCAAACGCTATCTATCTCTGCCCCAACTATAATAGGATCACCCCATACAATAGCACTTTTTTGTGTGCTATTGTAAGTCATTCTATTGTAGCATTAATTGAATGTTTTCATAGACGTTCTTATAACACATGATTAATGCTGTTCTTATCACACATAGTTTGATTTATATAAATTTTTATATTTGAATTTTGTTTTATAATAACTATTTAATTGGATTTACATCTAATTCTTGTATATGAACAATTATAAAAATACATACAATTAGTATTACATTAACAAAACACATCTTACTAAACATTATATTCATTACAACCCCAAGTACAAAAGATAACAAAAAGAAAGAACACTGATCAAGAAAACAACAAGAAGTAACTCTTACACAAGTAAGAAAAAATGGGTTTGGCTGTAATGGACCAGCAAAAAAGGCTTCTTCCATTCGTTTCCCAAGTGAGGCTTCTTCTGCTTGTATCCTTCTCAAATCAGGAACTGATCCTTGCAATCCACAATACCTTAAGGTCTGCCAAGTTGAAAAGATGAAGGTACAAAGAAAAATTAAGCTCACTATTGAAAAAAGTAAAAAGAAACAAACCCATTTGAAACCTATTGCAAAAATGCCTGTGAAGTCTTAAAATTGTACTAATCTAGAAAACTTTCCATATATTAGCCTTTGAAATATCATAATCAACGTAGTTGTTATCCAGCTGATTGTATAAGATGAGCTAGAAGTGAAGAGTACCTTATCAACTTAGAATTGTGAAAGAATCTGAGATGGAAGTTACTTGTGGCTGGCTGGTCATATAAATTGGCAAATTACTTGTTAGATCAGATTACACAACAAAAATCAAGAAGATGAAAATTTGTGGCGACAAAGCAAGTATTATCCCACCTTAATAATAGATTTTGATTTGTACTAGGGAGCTTTTGCCGTGACTTGTGGCTGAGTAACTACTGCAAGTTTAGCCAGCAAATCAACATTTTTACAAAATGAAAAAATATCATAATGTATATAAAACAAAACATAGAATGGAAAACAACTAAGAAAAATTCTTAGATAAAGAAAAGCAAATCTTGTAAAGATCTTAGAAACAAAATCAGGTAAGAAAGAGTATTACAGATACCACGTTTTCCAGTCCTTCCAACAATGGAAGTTCCACAGTCTTCATGTCAACTAGAACCAAAAAAATTTCTGATTAAAAATCCAACCTAATTGCTATATCTAATAACACTACACTGTCTTCAGACCATCAGAACCTCTATATTCATAAAATTTCAAGATGTAACTGGCCACTTACCAAAACCTTTTAGAAGATCTGAAGTAATTTCATGTCCCTCTTGTGCCAATGAGATGAGCTGAGACCAACAGAACAGTCAAATAGGTAAGAACTTTAGACTTCAAAATTGACTCCGTAAGATAAAATGAATCTTACACAATCATCATACCTTCATCGCAATGATGAACTCCGCCAAACCGAGAAATCCATGTCGCTTTGATTCCGCAACAGCCCAAACCTTCAAATACAAAATCGCAACCAATTCTCTCAATCAACCCTGGATTACACACTTCAAAATCCAATTCGTATTCTCACTAGTCTCATCGATTCATGAAATCTTAAAAACTAATCGTATGAGTTATAATAGACCTGTTTGAGTTCCTGGCGAGAAAGCTTTGACACGGCGAAGAACTTTGTAGCATCGTTACCGGAAACACGACCGTCTCTGTCTGAAATTTTCATAGAAGCAAAACGAAATCAGAACCTCCCTACAAAAACCAAACAAAACAAAAATTAATAAGATTTAATTCTCTTGGTTTCTGTGTCAGTCAATTCGTCGAACAGCTTGTGTGCACAGAGAACTCTAAAAACAGAACCCCTAATATTTGTTTACAATACTTTCTCCATAAGATCGAATGTACACATGTCTGTGAACTTTGAACTTCCTATGAACAAAATTATGCTAAAATCAGACCTTTGCAATCATCACATCACCAAACAACTTGCTCGGCTCCTCGTCGTTTCTCACTACAAGCTGAAAGTGATAGATCCAATTTCCAAAAAAACAAACCGGTTAAAAATTAGGGGTTTACGAAACTAAAGATTGAAAGAACTAAGAGCTAAGGGATTATTACTTCGGCGGCTAAGTAAACCGGAGATCAGGCCGCAACACGTTCGACTTTACTGCTTTTCGATTTCACCTTCTTGGCAAAGCCAGATCCAATAGAGAAGAGAGTGAAGAGAAAGCTGATGATGTCGCCATTGATATGGCGATGAAGCAAGGCAAAAACGCAGCTACGGTTTTTGGGAAAGAGAAGAGAAAGAGTTAAGAGAAAGGATGGCAAGCGAATTGAAGTTTTTGTTTTTATGTTATTTTTTTTTATTTTATAATAATTATGTCGAAAACAAAAAAGTTTTGTCTTAAGTATTGGCCGGTTGAAAAAAAATTTCGCTAAATATTGGCGGTACTAAAGTGATTTTAGCTTTTCCTTATGCTATTATAGGGCTTAGCATTTCTAAAATGCTATAATATAGTTATGAAAATCCGGATAGCATCTTTAATAGCAGTTGTAAAATTAGTGCTATTATATTATGCTATTAATACACAGTTTTTTTGTAGTGAAACTTTGGAAGATAGAGAGGAACGACCTCCCCACAACGAGTAAGGGTAAATTTAAGACTTACAAAGTAAGTTAATTAATGCTTGACTGGACGTGATGATATGAACAAGAGTATGATAATAGCAAACTGACAAACAAACAAACACCACAAAGACTTGAAATTATATTAATATGAAAGAAGAAGGTTCTTAACACACTATTGTCTTCTTGACTTGTGCAAGGAGAAGGAACACCTGAAGTAGTTCTGCGCTCAAAGTGTAAACTCATACTGTTAATAAAAGGAATATGTAGTTACTTTTACAGTTCTACTGAATGTTTATCACACTAACAATCAAACACAAAAAGAAAAAAAAAACTATCCAACTTACACATCCTTTATTGGCTATTGGCTATTGGTAATATGATAACTGTTTGACTGTTAATATAGCATAGGTTATTAAATTCCATACTACTATAATAGATTGATTTGTATTGTCAAGATTTTTTATCCATATTCTCTTTTTTTATATATAATTTGTTCCATCTTTATTTTTTTGACAAAAATTATGAAAAATATTTAAACAGACCGTACTGTCAGAAGATCCCTGATGTTAATTGGAAAAACAAAAGAAAAGAAACAGAGCTTTTTCTCACTCCGAAAGAAAGAGAGAGTTAAGAGAAAGAAGCTTCTCAGTTTAACAAAACAATTCGATTTTATAATAAAGTTATCTACAGGCTCACTTCATTGTTTTTTTTTTTCTGGTATTTCCTAATCTTTTTTTTGTTTGTTCTTTAAATTTTGTAAAAAAGAAATTGGGTACTTAAGTCCCAAGTTAGTTAGATGAAAAGAAAAATTGTTTGATTAAAATAACAAAAAAAATAAAATGATGCAACAAATAATAATTAAAATACAAAAACAAAAAATTACCATTGACCATGATAATTTTTTTTATTAATTATAATAGGGAAATTCTCATAAATACAACTAAAATATGATTTTTCCAAAATTACCACTTTTAGTTTTATTTTCCCAAAAAACCACTAAAATGAGTTTTTTTTTCAAAAATACCACAAAATTAAACTAAACTTTTATATTCAAAACTAAACCCTAAATCGTAACCACTAAATCCTACACTCTAAACACTATACCATAAATCTAAATTAGTCAACCAAACCTAGAAAAATAAATTTTACATAGTAAAATTTCATTTTTTTTGTGTTTGTGGCATTTATGGAAAAAGACGTTGTGGTATTTTTGAAAGAAAAACTTACAATTTTGTATTTTTTGGAGAAAAAATCTTAAAATGTGGTATTTTGAAAAAATTTTCATTATAATATTTGATTCCAAACAACATAAAAATAAATATTAGTTCAAAAAATACAAAAATATATATATTAAAACAACTCGCGGCGTAGCGCCGGTACTAATGGTTGAATAAACCTTAAGGAGAAGACAAACTTTAGACTTGCGTTGCGTTGATGACTAAAACGTCTATGAGTCTAAACTTTATTTTCTTATCAAAACATTCTTAAGTGTTCAGAATTTATCTTTAGATAGGCTAATTACGGTTTCAAAATTATATGGAGACTTGTTTTATAGAAAAAATCATAATAATACTACATAAGAGGATTTGCTTGTGTTTTTTTTTTTTTCCTTTCCTTTTATTGTGAATGTAAGTGTAAAAGCATCATTTATACTATTGCATTTTTTAAATTTTTATTCTATTAATAAAAAATTGTAAGATGTTTACAACTTCTAATATTAGTAGAACACTCTTTTCTATACGTATACCTTTTGTGATAATACACTACTCCTTTTTTTTTTTAATCTTCAAATAAATTAAAAGCAGCAGCAGTGTAAAAATTGGTTGTATGAGGAAGCGTTTTGAGAGAGAATGACGGTTTCTCGCTCTGATGGCGATTTTTGGGGCGATCTACGATTTCTTCATCGCACCCCTCTTTCTCCGATTTGGAGTCTCTTTCCGACAGTCAATTACAGTTTCTGTTGTTGCTCTGACGGTTTTTCTCTGTTACAATTTTTCTGTTAACAATTACTCTCTTTCGGTTTTATCGTTTGATAACCGCTGGGAAAAACCGCCATGGCGAACAATCTATATAAATCCGACTTCACTCGTTCGGATTCTTACACAGCCTTGCTTTGTCTTTGACAATCGAAAGATGAGTGATAACATTCGTAAAAATCTCCAAAATCTTGACTTGGGAATCAACGATGCCCCTATTCCGCTTCCACCGGAATTATGTGGTCATGCAGCAAACATTAACCGCTTTTCCCTGATTGTCACCGTTCTGAATCCAAAGAAGCAAAATCTGAGGGCGATTGTGAATCAAATGCCAAAGATTTGGGGCTTTGCTGATTCATGCCGTGGTCGGGTTCTTGATAATGGGAAAGTTCTGTTTTTCTTCAAAACAGAGGAAAGTCTCAATCTTGTACTACGACGCGGACCGTGGGCTTTCAATGAATGGATGGTGACGGTTCATCGGTGGTATCCTAATATTACTGATGAGGCAATGAAGTTCATCTCTTTTTGGATCCAGGTGCGTGGAATTCCGGTCCAATATCTGACTTCTGCCATGGTTAACTACATCGGAACAAAGTTAGGTCCGATTGAGAATGTCGACTTCAATGAGAATGCTAACATGGTGGAATTTGTGAGGATTTGTATCAATTGGAATAGCGATCTTCCGCTTCGTTTCCAGAGAAATTTTCAATTTGCTGGGGGAGAAAACACAATCCTAAAGTTCCACTATGAACGACTCAAAAACTTCTGCCATAAGTGTGGCTCGATTACACATGATGCAAAGGAATGCCCACTATCATTTGATGACCCACCAAATGATAACCCTCCCAATGATGAACCACCAAATGACAATGATGATGGGGATGGAAATGATGATGATGAGTATCTAACACACCCGGACCAGTTCCCTGAGAGTTTTGACGCTGCATCAAATCCTATCAACACCAATGTCACTGAAGGATATATTCCTGGTCTACAGATGGTCCAACACGACAAGGAATTCATCATCACTGAATCTGATGATTCCTCCTCTCCAAGTGTGTTTGAAGACTCTGAACTCACTGCAGAACGACTCCGCTATCTACTGGAAAAAGTCAAGAAAGGCAAACAACAACAGGCTATGGTAAGTCCACATCTTATGCCTCAACAGGTTTCCATGTCTCCCATTGGTAACAAGCGGAAGAAGACTGAACTGGAATCCTACTGTCGACACTGTGAGGAGAATAATGATCTGATGGTCCTGAGTCAGATCAAGAAACGGATCACGGCTGAGTCTGAGGCCTCATGCAGTAGTAACAATCTCTACGGAGCCGCGGGGGGGTTCCCCAATGCCTCCATGAGAGTCGTCTCCTGGAACTGTCAGGGTGTCTGTTCACCGCTGACTCAAAACAGATTAAAACGTTTATGTCATATTTTAAAACCTAATGTAATTTTCTTGTGTGAAACTCTAAACTCTTGTGATAAAGTATGTAAGTTTGCTTCTGAATTAGGATATTATAACTCTATCACTGAACCCCCTCAAGGTAGGAGTGGAGGTTTAGCAATGCTATGGTCCAATGATGTAATACTATCTCCCCTGTATCATGATGAACGCATCATTGATGTATCCATCCACTATAATAATAAAGACTTCTATTTTTCTGGTGTTTACGGTAATCCTATTCAAAATAAACGTTATCTATTTTGGGATTACTTAGAACAAATAGGATCTACTCGTTCTGGTCCATGGATGATTGCAGGGGATTTCAATGAAATCACTAGTAACCTTGAGAAAGTTGGAGGACCTCCGAGAGAACCATGGACATTTCAAAGATTTAACCATATGATTGAAACTTGTGATCTGTCTGACTTACAATCAACTGGAGATAGATTCTCTTGGGTTGGAGAACGTCGCAACTACACTATCAAGTGCTGCCTGGACAGAGTTATGGTCAACTCAGAATGGACATCAATGTTTCCAAATGCAGAGTCTGAATTCATGGAGTTTGGTGGTTCTGATCACAAACCAATTCTTACAACAATTCAAACACAACAACAAACCATAGCAAAACCTTTTCGTTTCGACAAAAGGCTTATAGAGATTGAAAATTTCTCTCAAACGGTTGATCGAGGATGGAATTGGTGCAAACAAAATTCTTTTTACTCTATTTGTGATCAAATTACTATGTGTCGACGCATGATGGCAAAACAAAAACATGCTGCAAATCTCAACTCGGCAAAAAGGATTGTTTATTACGAGAAAGAGCTAAACAGAGCGATGGAAAGCACAAATAGATTTATGAGGAGACATATACCGAGATTACATGACGAATTGAGCAAAGCTTACAAAGATGAGGAGTATTAACAAATGGATGCACTATGGGGATCAGAACACAGGCTTTTTCCACGCCTCCACAAAAAATAGATATGCAAGGAACTACATATCTTCTATCAAAGATGAAGACCAAAGAGTATACACGGATGTAAAAAGTATTGGAGACCAAGCACAAAAATATTTTACAAAAACCTATACCTCCAGTCGAATCCTTGTATCCCCAATAAACTTTGGAGACTTCCCTGCAACAGTCACTACAACCATTAATGAGGACTTAATAAGAGAGTTCACTGACACAGAAATCTATGATGCAGTATCACACATTGGCGATGATAGAGCCCCTGGACCAGACGGTCTCACTGCAAGATTTTACAAACAATATTGGGACATTATAGGACGTGATGTGATCAAAGAGGTTCATGATTTTTTCGACACATCATACATGAAGTCGGGCATCAATCACACCAATATCTGTCTAATACCAAAAACAACACAAGCAGAAACTTTTGCAGAATATAGGCCTATTGCATTGTGTAATGTATTATACAAGATAATCTCTAAATGTCTAGTAAATAGACTGAAAAAACACCTTGACAACATTGTTTCTGATACTCAAGCTGCTTTCATATCAGGTCAATTAGTAACAGACAATGTCATGATAGCTCATGAGGTCATGCACTCTCTGAAATCACGAAAGAGAGTGTCTAAATATTACATGGCCATCAAAACAGATGTCACAAAAGCTTATGACAGAGTTGAATGGTAATTCTTGGAGACAACAATGAAACTATTTGGTTTCTCAGCAAAATGGATTCAGTGGATTATGGCATCTGTCCGCTCTGTAAGCTACTCTATTTTAATCAATGGAGCTCCGCATGGTGTGGTTGTCCCTGAGCGTGGTATAAGACAAGGCGATCCTTTATCACCATACCTTTTCATTCTTTGTGCGGATATAATGAGCCATTTAGTCAAAACAAGGGTAGCGGATGGTGATATTAGAGGCGTAAGGATAGGAAATGGTGTACCCCCCATTACACATTTACAGTTTGCTGATGATTCCTTATACTTTTGCTAAGCAAACTCCCGAAACTGCAAAGCAATCAAAGAAGCTTTCCAAGTCTATGAGTATTACTCTGGCCAAAAGATTAACACATCTAAATCCTTGATAACTTTCGGCTCAAGAGTTCCTGGACAGCTACAAAACCGGTTAAGGAACATCTTGGAAATACCAAACCATGGGGGAGGAGGTAAATACCTCAGATTACCAGAACAATTTGACAACAAGAAGAGCGAGATGTTCCAATATCTCATCGAACGAGTTAAAAACAGAACATCATCTTGGAGAGGAAGACATTTATCACCGGCTGGTAAAGAGATACTTGTCAAATCTGTGGCTTTAGCAATACATGTATACTCAATGTCATGTTTTAAACTACCAGTAGGGGTACTAACAGAAATTGAAACCATACTTCAAAAATTCTGGTGGGAAAAGAGTAACCACGAACGAGGAATTCCATGGATAGCTTGGAAACGTCTAAAACATCCAAAATCAGAAGGTGGTTTGGGATTTAAAGACTTAGCCAACTTCAATGACGCTTTGCTTGCAAAACAAGCTTGGCGTCTCATCCAACATCCAAACTCTCTGTTTGCGCGAATTTTCAAAAGCAGATACTATAAATACGATTGTATTCTGGATGCAAAACAGAGAGCTAACCAATCGTATGGATGGGCATCGATACTCGAAGGGCTAAAGTTGATAAAACTAGGACATAGGTATATTGTGGGCAATGGTAAAAATATCCGTGTGAACAAAGATAACTTTACAGATTCACATCCACCAAAACCAATTTTCTGTTCCAATTCAAATACCATTCTACATATCTCCGACCTTATCTCTACTCATGGCGAACTTCGACAATGGGATACTGACAAGATTACAGAGCACATAGCACAGATCGACCAAGATCACTTATACAAGACATACCTCCCGCAATCAAACCTCCAAGACAGAATCATTTGGCATTATAACAAAAATGGTGAATACACAGTCCGTTCAGGATACTGGCTAACAATGCACAATCCTGATCAACCAAACAATCTTCCACCTAACCCCCATGGATCACCTGACTTAAAGAGAAAGATATGGAAGCTGAATATTCTGCCAAAATTAAAACACTTCCTCTGGCGTGTACTATCAAAGTCTTTACCTACACTTACACTACTAGGATCCCGAGGAATGAACCTTGATCCAATCTGCCCCCGTTGTTTTCAAGAAGATGAAACCATAGAACATATCCTATTCCTTTGTCCATATGCTGAATCAATTTGGCAAATTTCAGACGTTCCACTTTCTCTGCTATACAATACTTATTCGAATGCGGAAGGATTCATTGAAGCTATTTTCAATCACTATTATGCTAACAGAAGTTCAATTAATATGCCTCTGCTTCCTTTTTGGTTATTATGGCACATTTGGAAAAGCCGAAATTCATTTATATTTGAAGGAAAAGAGGATAACCCAAATAATATTCTCCTCCGTGCTCAGTCAAACCTACGAGAATGGAATTATGTTCACAACAACAATCATCACAGACCTATTCACGAACATATGCAGAGAAGAACAACATGGTCTAAGCCTGCAGAGCCTTTCATAAAATGCAATTACGACGCAACTTTTGACCATAACACAAATCAAACAAAATGTGGATGGATCATACGCGATCATAATTGCGTCTCTCAAGGATGGGGGGCTTCAGTCCTAGGCTATGCAACGTCACCTTTACAAGCAGAAGCAAAGGGTCTACTAGCAGCAATACAACAAAGCTGGATCAGGGGATTAACTAATGTTATGTTTGAAGGCGATAATGAGATACTAACCAAAGCTCTAAATGATCAAATTGTTGATATATCGATAGACAATATAATTCAAGACATAAAAATTTGGTCATCCAAATTCAGGAATATAAAATTTGTTTTTGCTCCTAGGGATTGCAACAACTCTGCTCACTGTTTAGCAAAATATGGTTGTAATTTAAGTGTTTTCTATTCAGCATGTTTCTCGCCACTTGGCTTTCAGATCAGTTGTATAACGATTATTATCATTCATTTAATATAATTCATTTTTGCTCGAAAAAAAAGCAGCAGCAGTGTATTACTATTGGCATGCATTATATATATATATTTTACTAATTAAAAAGTTTTCATAACTTTAGAGAAAAAAAAAACTCACATTAATAAGTTTTGGATTATTGTCTAAAAATGATCCCATGAAATTAATGGCATTGGCCCATCTATAACCATAATAAGAGATAAACTCTGTATTCAAACATTTCCATTTCTATATAAAAACTGAAAACTCTCTTAGTCAAATAAAACTCAACACAAAGAAAAAAAGAAGTCTTTCTCTAAAATCTTCGTTTCGCCGGAGCCGGAGAGAAGAGATGAGATGATGAGGTGTAGTAACTAACTACACTGCTCGATTCGTCGGAAACCTGAGACGAGGTACAACATTTCCTTCTCTCTCTATCTCTCTCTGGTGGGTTGTTGTTTCGGTCTGAGTTCGTCGCTCTCGATTTCAACCAAACGTTTTTGTTTGTTCCCTGAGAAAAAATGAAATCTTTATGCGCTTTTGGAAACTCCATGCTCTGATTTTGCTTTGATTTTAGGTGAAAAATCTCATCTTTTGGGTTTCTGAGAACAATCTTATGGTAATTTTGATTTCAGGTGAAAAATCTCATCTTTTGGGTTTTTGGGTTTCGTCTTTGGGGGTTTCTGAAAATCGCATCTTGAAGCTCATGGAGAGAGAGAGATCATCACCAGCGAGGTTAGTGTTTTTTTCTTTTCTTCAACACTCTCAATACTGATCTCTTGACCACACATGAAGATCGTTTGGTAATATCTAACTCAGTGACTACACTTCTCTGTATGATACCATCTCTGTTTGATAGATCCGTCAAAATCGAGTCTTGGATTCAATCTCTGTGTTATAAAGTTTTTAACTTTTGTATGAAAAACTTGAAATCTAGGAAAAGTTTACGCATTTCGTTTTATGGTTGTGTGCTTGATATATAGTTTTAGACTTCTTAGGAGATCGTAGATCTGTATGATGATTTGATTACTCCAAATCTCCAAATTTTTTATTTTTGTGTGATGATTTGCACTTTGTGATTGTTTTGTTTTCTACAGGAATATGTCTAGTAGTTTTCAGAAGCGATCTGTTGTCTTCGCCATTAGAGATTTCCCATCCGGCTGTGGAACTCACATTGATCCCTGCAAGATTGATGATGATGATGATGTTTTTGACAATCATCCGAGGGTTGCAGCTCCAACTTGTGTCAAATCAAAACAACAACAAGCTGGTCATCATGTTGCAGCTTCTAGTTCATCTCACAGACGAGAGATGGAGACTAGAAGATCATCTGATGATTCTGATCCTACTCCTCGTGAGAGAGTGCTTGAGGTATTGAGCCTCTTCAGAAAAGTATTCAAAGAGTTGGATCAACACAAAAAGGCGAGGAGCGGTGGTGATCAGTTGGATGCAACAAGCAGGATCGACATCAAGACGCTCAATGTCTTGGAGAATATGGGGAAGCAAGTGAACAGTGAAAAGAGGATCGGATCGGTTCCAGGAATCAACGGGGGGGATGAGTTTCAGTACAAAACCGAACTCCGTGTCGTCGGGCTTCACTCCAAGACCATGCATGGGATCGACTATTTGAAAAGAGGAGATCTTAGGCTCGCCACAAGCATCGTAGCATCAGAAGGGTACGGCTACAAGGATACGTTCAACTCTGGTGTGATGTTTTACACAGGTGAAGGAGGTAACGTAATGAGCAAGGAAAAGAAGACTGAAGATCAGAAACTGATCAAAGGGAACTTGGCGTTGGCTAACAGTATGAGGCATCAAACTGAAGTTAGAGTGATCCGTGGAGAAGAGAGGTGGGATCGTAAAGGGAAGCGATACGTGTACGATGGTTTGTATTTGGTTGAACAGTATCGCGAAGAGAGAGAGGCTAGAGGTAAGCTTGTCTATAAGTTCAAGCTTTGTAGGATTCCTGGTCAACCTCCATTGACTTGATTTAGACTTTNTTTTTTTTTTTTTTTTTTGATAATCAACTTGATTTAGACTTGACTTGATATATTTGTATCGTCAGATCAAATGAAATAATATTGAAGAAAAGGAGTTGGCAAAATGGAAATTTACTTTTCTTAACAGACAACTTATACCCGTTTTGGAAGTTTTTTACTTAATTACAAGAAAAAGTCATACATACATGATACATTCCTTTCCCCATATATATATATATATATATATATGCTGATATATACCATATAAATAAATGGAACTAAAAAATATATATATATATATATATAATAATTTCCTTATCGATTGAGTAAACTTCCAAATATGAATACAAAAGCATGATTTGCCTGGAGAATAAATTATATACTTTATTCGAGTTAAATATGTAAAATAGTTTCTTTAGTTAATGGAAAAACAATATCCTTTACAAAAAGAAAAGGGAAAAGCCTAGGAAAAGGTAAATTGATAATAACTACGAATATTTAGTGTTATATATCGAGATTTGTTTTCCCCACTATAAAAAGAGGTTTTGCATGAACTCTATAAATCATTCACCTCACAAAATATTGAGAAAGCAGTAAATTGAGCACAGAGAATTCGAAATCTCGTGTTCTTCTTTACGATATCAAATTTAGTTTGGCTGGAGTTTAATCCTCAAAAGGTTTGAGATATATACGTACGGTTAGAGTTGCTTAGTTGCTTCTTTTTAACAGGAGGTTGTTGTATCTTTGGAGCTAAATCAATCGTAACAGGTTGATAGATATTTTCTTCTAACGAGTCGGGTAAGTTGCTTTTGTTTTTTCATTCTCATCTCAATACCAAAACACAGTCGGTTTATCGACCTCTGTGATAGGGTAGTGTGTTTAAATGGTTAAAACTATAGGGGTGAAAGTTATTATTCCGGATCGGAGGTCCGATTCGGAATATGTTTTGATTCGTTCTGAAAATTTGGACATTCTTGGATCCGAAGAGATTTTTTTTTTTTTTTTTTTAACGTTTATAACATAACATATATTTGATCTAAACGATATTCAATTCCATGCAACATATGCGATTATAGTGAACACTTCCTGCAAACAACAATTCAACGATGCAGCTCTCCCTTTAACATTCGGATCCAAGACAAACGGTTTTGTTTGCAATATTCTAGAACTTTCGCTAGGCTTTGCATCATTAACCTCTTAGACTTGTACCAAATATTTAGATCTTTTCGTTATATTAAACCTATATTATGTTAATAGTTTTACAAAATTAGATTGAGATTTGTATTAAAATTTTGATCAAAACATTATAAAGGATCAAATATCTGACCATAGATCCAGATAATTATATTTGGGATCCAAATGGATATGGATTTGGATCATGATAGTTAAAAGTTCAGTTCTACTTAGCCGTGGGCATTCGGGTACTCGGGTCAGATTCGGGTAGGAACCAATCGGGTTCTGGGGTTTGGGTTTTATGGATAGAGGAGTTTAGGATCCAATATGGTAAACCGAAAATTAAATATCAGTTTCGGTCTTACTGGATTCGGATCGGTTTGAGTCTTACTAGGTTTGGGTGATCCCATGAAGTTATTGATTTTCATGGGATCAAGTATTTTGTACAAGATTACTTGAAATTTAATCCAATTACCTGACTTTTACTTTTTTACCCAAAAATTTTAATGTTAAATATTAAAATATTTTTTTAAAAAAAATTGGTTATTTTTTTTAAAATATAGCTAAACATTTCAATATAATTTTGGTTATTTTGAGTATTTTGATTATTTTGATCTAGGAAAAACTAATATTTTTGAATTTTAAGTTGTAACTTTGAATAACTATTTTATATAAAAAAAATTATAACTAGTATTTTCTATATATTTTATGCCGGTATGTAGGGTACACATTCGGTTCTCAGTTTTGGTTCTTCGGGCTAGGAGATTAGGACCTAATAGAATATTCTACCGGTTCCGGGTTTGGATCGGGTCTATATTTTCGAGTCGGTTGTGGTTCAGGTTTTTGGATCCGGTTTTTTTGCCCAGGCATAGTTCTACTCTAGTTAACCGTGTAATACCCCTTCCCGGGGCTTAAACTTTTCGCGAGATGGCCAAAAGACTGTCTATCAAAGGAAATTCGATCAACACAAAGGGGAATTACTTTTTGGGGCTGATCAAGAGTATTCTTTGACGAATATAAAGGTTTTGGTCGAAGAAAAATTAAAGACGAATAGAGAGATCGGATTTTGGTACGGTGGTGAAGTTTCTGGCCGATGGCCGGACGCGATAGCCAGCATACCATACCGTCCGCGTACGTTAGCTGCTAGGAAAGCAGCTGCATCACCGAATGGATAAGGATAATGGAGAACAAATGGATAAACTCAAAAGCATTGGAATATGATTGTGGATAAGCTCGGCCAAGCCCATCCACCATCTGTCGCCTCTCAGAGGGAGATTAGTGTCCGCTCATATTTCGCGCTTCGGTGATGCCTATCTGCCACCTCATGCTTCCACCACCGACCTACCACCCCTATATAACCCCTAGCTTCATTTGTTTCTCTTCACACCAAAAGCAAACCAAAACCGTTCCGAGTAGGTAAGTGTCCGAAGGTACGTGAGCGAGAGTCTAGGAGTCTTAGTCGCAAGGCTAAGGTAAGTTTGCGAGGTGCATGGGGTAGCACGCGATATGTTTTTATTTATGTAATTAGTTAGTTAATTATTTATTAATTAGGTTAGAGTGAGGTTAGGATTTTAGACTTAGAATAATAGAGGGTATTATCCTTGGGTTGTTTGCTTGCATTGTGTGATTGCTTGCATTATGGTTTGCTTGTGTGATTGTTTGATATAGCATCACAATAGTATAACCGTAATGCTGGACGATTACTATAGTATAACCGTAATGATGGTCTGCTTGTGTGATTGTTTGATATAGTATCACAATAGTCGCATTGCCATTATGCTATTTGATTACTATATTATTGCTTGTTTGCATGTTAGTTACTATTGTTTAGATATCTAGCATTATGCGAATCATGAGGATCCCACCCGTCTGCTATGCGTTTCGTGTAACTCCGTAACATTATGGCATATGAAGGTTTGGAGCGGGTCATGTTCGACCGAACGGTACATCAAGGAATGTGGATCTCTTTTAGACTTTGTATCTAGGAGTATAGGGCATTCTCTTGGGGGATCATGTATTTGTTAGCGGCCCAACTTAGGAGATAAGTATTGCATGTTTAATTCTTTTGCTTGAGGCTTCTAAGCAGCATGGTGTCGCTTCCGCTATCTTATTATACTATTTTCTAAAGATTCTACTAGTTTTTTATTAAACCTAGCCGCCACTTTACTTCTACTTTGCTGCCGCTTCACAAGCCGCCACACATCTATCTACCACCATTTCTACAAGCCGTTGTTGTCGTTGTTTTCCATTAAAGCCACAAGCCGCCACTATACATCTTCTACTTTGCGGCTGCTTAACAAGCTGCCGCTTTTTTATCTTCTACACATAATAAACTTATTTTTTTTTTATGTTTGAAAATTTATTGTCAAAGTTGGTATTCAGAATTCTAGATCACCAACTTGCGTGAGGGTATTAGGATATATTAGAATATTCTTAGAATATTGACATGTGATATGGTTCTATCACATAAAGAAATCTCATCATGTATAAATGAGCACCTTAGGTTAATGAATAAATTAAGAACGAGTTTAGGATATATAATTTAGTCATTTTGTATATAAAACAAGCAATAAGAAAGAGTATTTTTGCAAAAATATATATTTAAAAATGTTATTTTTGTAAATGTCTCTTTTCTTTATTCCAATATTCCATTTTCTGGTCTCCATTATTCTATTTTATTATAGTACAAAAACATTTAATAGTTTAAGTAGAACAAAAATATATAGTAAAAGAAAATTTGAAATTCCATAGAGTTATGAGTTTTTGTAACCAATACTAGTAATAAAGTAGATGAGAAACAAAAATTAAATGCTGTAGAGAGAACTTAAAACACCACCACTCATCTATACTAGTATTTTTGCAGCAGTTTTTGCTCAAAAATATTTTTTAGAAAATTTTTACATTTAATACCATTTAATGCTTATATTCATATCCAAACAAGGTTAATTAATTATCTCTATTATCCTTATAACCAAACAAAATTAAAATATTTTAAATATTCATATATATAATATTCTATAATTAATATAGATATTTAGAATATTTATTCTATATTAAAAAATTATTCTCCCATCATCTTTTTTTTTATTTTAAAATTTAAATATAGTAAATCGTCATATAACGCATAAAGTTAATAAAAATGTATATTTTTCCTGCATATATTGTGATTTGAATTTTTTTAAACGAACATATATTACTTAATTAATATAAAAAGTGTGTGTTCAATCTACATATATAGTAAATTATAGAATTTTAAGAAGTTTATAATTTATAACTGATAAATCTAAACTTAATAAAAAATTTAAAACTTATGAATATTAATACCACGAATTGTATACTAAATCACAAAAATTAATAAAATATTACATTAACAAAATTAGTATTAAAATAATATGTTGACAAAAAACAAAAAAAAACTTTCCCGTGGTGTACTGCGGGTGATAATCTAGTTTGGTATATAACGTAAACATTAAAAAATTTCTAATCATGACGAGTAATTAGTTGCTTATAATTCGCTTTAAAACTTATAACTGAAAACTAATGACGTTGTTACTTGTTAGTGAGTGACTTTAGTGGCTCCGTTAAAAAGAAAAAAAAAGAGATTTAAAATCCAAAACACATGATTAGTTGAAACCGCCTCTCTTAAGTACTACTGTTTAGTCACTTCGTCTCTCTCATTTTCCGAGACTCAGAGATTATCATCTAGAAGAATCCAGAATCAGTTGTTGTTACTCGTCTTCGTCGTCTTCATCGCGAGATTCTCTGGTTCGGTGAATCTTTCTTGTTTTCTTGCTTTTTTCTGTCCTAATTGTGTTTGACGCTCTATAATTTTGCTTTATTTGTTCTTAAACCTTGTTTCTTCTACTCGCATGGTGGTCTTTGGTTTCAATTTCACATTNTTTTTTTTTTTTTTTTTTTTTTTTCCTGTAAAATTCGATGCAAGTTTTCGAACCCTTTAGGCGTTCCTTGTTCTGCCATTTTCTTCAATGTTTGTTTTCTTAGGTGTAAATTTAATCGAACTTAGGGTTTGTGATTAGGGCTGGAAAAAATCGAGTTTTATAAAGATCAAGGTTCGTAATTTTTTTACAGTTTTGATGATTTTTACACTTGATATCGGTTCGAATTTCAAAAAAGTTTCACTTTCCGTCATCTTCGTATTTACCCTTTGTCTTGTTGTTAGAGATCACACAATACTTATTGTGTTCACACTACTTGCCTCTTTGTATATTCTACTTTAGAATATACGATTCTTGTTGTTACCCATGTCGTTTTCTTGGAATTTTATGCTTGATTCCGAGTTAAAAACTTCATCTTTCTCTTGAAATCCTTATGTGTGGGAGAAAGATTTTGATGGTTCTTCTTTGGTTGTTTCTATTTAAGGTGTCTTTAGAGTTTGTGGAATCACATAGTGCTTTAGTTGTTTACCAAAAACAGTTGATTTTGTGCACATATTGTAGGACGATGATGATGATGATGATGCAAAGGACCTCCCCTGCTTTAAAGCGACAAAAGGTCGCTGCTGTTAGAGATTTTCCTCCTTTCACTGCTAAAGATGAGTTTGGTGGTGCTCATGTCGCACTCATACGTGAGACCAAAGAGGAGGATTTCGATGGATATGGAGACGATACCAAATGTGTTGCTCATCACAGGACCTCCCCTTCTTTTAAGCGACAAAAGGTCTCTGCTGTTAGAGATTTTCCACACTTTACTGTTAAGAATGAGACGAGTGAGATGGCAAGTCATGATGTTGCTGTCGAAAGTGAGACAAAAGAGGATCTGAAGAATGGTTATGAAGATAGCAAATGTGTTGGCGGTGTTGCTCGTCACGATTACCATAGGCCTAAGGAAGTCGAATCGTTTGATTCGATTATGAAGAAGGCTGGCTTCAATGGTAATGTTGGCAATGGGAAATTTCCTCCAGCTAAGAGGAAGGTTCCTTTACTTTCTCAAAGTAAAGTGAAACCTCTAAGCGAAGAGGAAGGTATTAGGCTAATGGCTTCCCATGTTAACTTTCAGAAGTTATCCAAAGGTAGACACTCACCAGTGAATAAGACGTTGAGTAATGCAACTGCTTCAAGATTAAGAGCCAATGCTGTGCAGAAACATAGACACTCACCACTGGCTAAGAAGAATTTGAGTAATGCAGCTGTGTTAAGACCAATGACCAATGCTCATAAACCAACTCAACACAGAGATGAAAGACGGTCAAATAAACTTGGATTCATCCCCCGGGCTATACAACAAAACCGGATTACCAAAGATCTTAGCCCACGCGAGAAAGTTCTCAAGGTGTTGCGTATTTTCAAACTTGTGCATGATGAGTTTGATCGTGACAAGGTACCACGACGAGGTGAATCGAAGACTGCAGCGAGTAGGGCACATCTCAGGACTCGGAAGGTTCTCATGGAAAGGGGGATGCAACTGAACGAGAAAAAAATGATTGGACCAGTCCCTGGAATCGAGGTTGGAGATGAGTATCAATTCAAGGCAGAGCTCAACATAATAGGTCTTCACTTTAACATGAGGGGTGGGATTGATTACATGGAGGAAGGGAACATGAAACTAGCTACGAGCATAGTCTCATCGGAAGGTAGTGGTTACACCGATAGTTGTGGTTCTGATGTGATGTTTTACTGTGGTGAAGGAGGTCACAAGGGTGTTAAAGTAATCAAAGATCAGAAGCTTGTTGCGGGAAACTTGGCTTTAGCTAATAGCATGGAGAGAAAGACTCAAGTGCGAGTGATACGTGGCAAAGAGAGATCGGACCATAGAGGAAAGGATTTTGTGTATGATGGTCTATACATGGTTGACAAGTACTGGACAGAGAAAGGACCTCACGGCAACATCATGTACAAGTTTAAGCTTAGTAGAATAGCTGGTCAACCTTCTTGTGACTTTTTCAAACGATTAGTGTGAAGATTACTTATGTCGTAGGNCCCACGCGAGAAAGTTCTCAAGGTGTTGCGTATTTTCAAACTTGTGCATGATGAGTTTGATCGTGACAAGGTACCACGACGAGGTGAATCGAAGACTGCAGCGAGTAGGGCACATCTCAGGACTCGGAAGGTTCTCATGGAAAGGGGGATGCAACTGAACGAGAAAAAAATGATTGGACCAGTCCCTGGAATCGAGGTTGGAGATGAGTATCAATTCAAGGCAGAGCTCAACATAATAGGTCTTCACTTTAACATGAGGGGTGGGATTGATTACATGGAGGAAGGGAACATGAAACTAGCTACGAGCATAGTCTCATCGGAAGGTAGTGGTTACACCGATAGTTGTGGTTCTGATGTGATGTTTTACTGTGGTGAAGGAGGTCACAAGGGTGTTAAAGTAATCAAAGATCAGAAGCTTGTTGCGGGAAACTTGGCTTTAGCTAATAGCATGGAGAGAAAGACTCAAGTGCGAGTGATACGTGGCAAAGAGAGATCGGACCATAGAGGAAAGGATTTTGTGTATGATGGTCTATACATGGTTGACAAGTACTGGACAGAGAAAGGACCTCACGGCAACATCATGTACAAGTTTAAGCTTAGTAGAATAGCTGGTCAACCTTCTTGTGACTTTTTCAAACGATTAGTGTGAAGATTACTTATGTCGTAGGAGGTCAGGGACCTGTAATATCAGACCGTAGTGTGGTTTGGGAATTTTCTTTTCTTTCTTTTTGCAGTAGGTTCAGGATCTTGTATTGTACAAATACAGTGATGCTTCTGATGTTTTACATAATGAATGATAGTTCTCTGTTTCTGAATTTCATAATTATATTGACGGTACATAGAACTTTAACTGATACAACAAAGCCGCCAAAAAACGAAAACACAAGAAACTGAAATGAAGCTCCGTAAACCAACACCACACACAATTAACCTGAAATGAAGCTCCCTAAACCAACACACACCAATACCACACAGAATTATCGAAACTGAACTGAAGCTCCGTAAACCAACACACACACACACAATTAATTTAAGGAGGAAAGGTAACACTTATCTTCAGTGAGTAAGGATGTACTGTATATGTGAAAATTGGCCAAGTGAAAATATAAAATAGATTTAATAATTCGTTTAAAGTAAACAAACTTTAAATTTCCAAGAAATACGTTTAGTAAATAATTTTTAAAATTTGCAACTTAATAAGTAATGATTTTGTTAATTAGGGTATCTACCAAGCCTTCTTAAACAAGTTTAAACCAATATTAGTGGGGTTTCTTACTCTAATATATATAATCTAACAAGTTCAATACACTGTATTTGCTAGTTTTCATACATTTCTGTTCGTTTTTTTGTGCATAAAAACAAATATTTCGCTACTTTTTTATTTGGTTTCTAAAACTGAGCTAGGCATGTTTTCGATTTTTCTGAAACTCAAGTATACTCTTTGTTCTTGGAATTTCTTGTTTTGTAGTTGAATTTTTTCATCGAAAACCTGGATCTTAATTAGGGAATTGATATGGACTTTTGCAGTATGTTGAAGATCTAACCTAGGTTGTTGTCTTTTTTTTTTTTTTTTTTACAATCTCCCATGATTTAACTCGCACCAACGGTTCGAATTTCAAAATTTGTAACTCTCCGTAACCTTTCGTATTTACCCCTTGTGTTATTGTTACAGTTCGTTCACACTTGTGCCGTATCTATACACTTTTATACGATTTGATTTTTGTGATTCTCATGTCATTTTCTTGAAATTTCTAAGCTTAAATATATTAAACTGACTAAAAACTTCATCAATGTTCTTTGGATCTTTCTTGATTAATGTGTGCATGGGAACAAAGAAGTATATCCTTTTTTTATTTTTATTTTTTTTATGAGTGTCTCTTGAGTTTGGAAATCAAAAAATACTTAGCGATTACTAGACAGTTGATATGTTGTGTGCAGGATGATGATTCAAACGATCCCCCCCTTCTGTCATAAGTTACACAAAAGAGGATTCGAATGGTTATAGAGATAGCGAATGTGTTGATGTTGCTCGTCACGTACGATTACCATATGCCTAAGGATGTCCATTATGAAGAAGGCTGGCTTCAATGTAGCAGGTAATGGTAATATTGGCTATGGGAAATTTCATCAACCCTTTATTTTCTGAAAGTAAAGTGAAACCTCTAAGCTCTGAGGAAGGTATTAGGCTGATGGCATCCCAAAGCAAAAGAAGACCTTCTTTGGGCAACTTTCAGAGGTATCTATTGGTAGCCAGAGCTGTGGCGAAACATAGACACTCACCACTAGCTAAGAAGAAGTTGAGTAATGCAGCTGCGGTGATACTAGGAGCAAATGCTTATAAACCATTGCGAGTGAGACTTGGCAAAGAGAGAGCGGACCATAGAAGCTTATATAGTAGAGTAGCTGGTCAACATTCTCTTGACTTTTCAAAGGGTTTAGTGTGAGATGAATCTTTGTTTTTTTTGGGAAGATAATACTTGCAACTTACGTGAGGTACTTTTAATATCAAACCAACTTAGGTGAGGTAGCTACTTGTAATATTAAACCAATTTTATGTGAGAAACTTGTAATATGATATGGTGCTTCTAATGCCTACGTATCCTTTTGTGTTTCTGAATTTCATAAATGTTACTTTTGGTTTTTAACAAATTCTTGAATGATTTCTTAATTCTTAAATTAGATTTTGAGACAATATATATTATTTTGAAGTTACAATAAAACTTTAACTGATGATTGATATAAAGCCGCCAAAACACGAGCGAGATACATCTCGGAACACACGAAACTGAACCGAAACTCCGTAAACACACACGATTAATTTAACTAAACCAAAACTCTAATATCTAAACCAACTCTTACACTTTGAGATACAATGCTACGAGTGAATTTACTTTGAGCGCACAAAACGCACAGCTTCATTGGTGTTTGAAACAATAGTCAACAGCGGAGAAGGTGAACAGTATCCCCTCGCGACTGCCGTTGCCGTTCTCGGCGGCGGCACTCCTCTCCAATGCCCAAGAAGAAACGTTCTCCCGTTAAACCCCCGGCCAAACTTCCGCCTCAACCCCCAAAGGTTTTGAAACCCTCAACAGCGGAGACCACCCCTCATCCCGTCGGCCCAAATGTCAGCGTATCAGAACCCCCTAATCCTAAGCCGCCGGTCACTGCTCTAACTCCTCAGGCTCCCTCTGGATCCAAGATTTCCTCTGCTCCGTCAGTCACAACCCCAGATCTCCTGCCTCCGCACTCGGATCCGCTCCTCTTAGACACTGTATCCAAACCCCAGTCCATTAACTCGGCTTCTCCTTCTCCTGAAGACCAAGTTCAGTCAAAAGCTAAACCTTGTGGGTTGACCTTCTCAAGGACCCTTCTGGCTCTATGTCGAGGAAAGGGGAGGCTTTCACCCTTGAATCAGGCGAACTATGTGTCAAAATCCCTAATGAAGTAATAACTAGGAACAATAAGAGATGGGAGCCATTTATTATTGGTCAATTTCACGGAAACCTTCCCCCAAGAGGTACGCTCCATGCTATTTTCAATGGCATCTGGAGCAATCGTCATCGCGACATTACAATCTCAAGATTGGGTCCTCGTACAGTGTTAATTTGTGTTCCCAACTCCACTACACGGCAGAGAATACTAAATCAAGGTATGTGGCTCATTGAAGGACAAACTATGTTTGTTGCAGCCTGGGAACCAGGTCTGAATCCTGAACTGCCGGAGCTAACTGAATTTCCAGTATGGCTAGAATTCAAAGGAGTCCCGCCACATTTCTTCTCTGAGGAAGGTTTTGAGCACATCGCTGGAATGCTAGGTCAGCCAATCCGATGTCATCAATCAACAATAGACATGACAAACCTCGAGGTTGGAAAGGTTCTCACAGTAGTCAATCCGTCATCCCCACTACCAGAGGCTGTCAACGTCCAATTCTCATCTGGACAAATCCATCGTGTCGCAGTCTCTTGCCCTTGGCTCCCCCCAATCTGCAAACACTGTCACGAAATGGGGCACAGTGTAAGACGCTGCCCAACTGCCCCCATCACATGCTCTTCCAGTAACTCAACTGGTCATACTCTCGAGGCTTGTCCAAAGCTGAGGAAGAGCAAAGCCTCTGCCCCTATAGTGGAGGAGCAGGCAGATGCTAAGAAAGACAGTAGAGACAAACTTAAGACCAAATGGGTGGCGAAGCAATCCTCACCTGAGTCAGAATCCTCAGAAGACATAAGCCGAACTAAGAGGGCCAAGATAAAGAAGAAGATGGTTCACTCCTCTCCATTGTTTCAGGTGGAGATTGGCTCTCCTTCCAGAACAGAAACAGCAGGCCCGTCCAGTAAAAAGAGGAACCCGCAAAAGAAACATCAGAAGAAGAGTCCCACATCCTCATCAGCATAGGCCTCTTTCTCCGAATCTCCCCCATCGAGCTCAGACAGCGAGACAGAAAGAAGTGAAGAAGATGAAACACCTTACACTAAGGTGCTTTCTAAAAAAGAAAGGAGGAACCTCAGGAACTCCACGGGGAGGAGTTCCAAAACTAAATCACATTAATGATGATAGACAGCTTTTGTTGGAACGTTAGGGGTATAAACAATTCTGTAAAGCGTAGGAGCCTAAGGAAGTGGCTCAGGCATAATAAGCCTGCTTTTGGTAGTATAATAGAGACCCGAGTTAAGCTTCGAAAGTCTCAGAAGTATGTTCAATCAGTTTTTCCAGACTGGAATTTTGAAGGGAACTATGAATTTGCGGAATTGGGAAGGATATGGGTTGTTTGGGAAGGATATGGGTTGTTTGGGACCAGAGGGTTAATTTGTCTATCCATTCTAAATCAGGCCAAATGATTACTTGTATAGTGCGTATGCCAAACTCCTCTAAAGAGGTGGTGTTCTCCTATATCTACGCTGATAATTGCAAGTATGGGAGACAAAAATTGTGGGACGAGATCGAGGAGCTAGCAAAGGACCCCATCATCAGCTCTAAACCCTGGGTTGCTATGGGTGACTTTAACCAAACCCTGAATCCTAACGAGAGTTCTATTGGCATTACAAGGGTTTCTAAAGGAATGCAGGAGTTCAGGAGTTGTTTACTAAATGCAGGGTTGTTTGACCTGATGTCTAGAGGAAACACTTTAACATGGTGGAATAAACGTGAGACCAATCCGATAGTGAAGAAATTGGACCGTATATTGGTTAACGCTACTTGGCAGATGGAATTTCCTTTATCATTTGCTTATTTCGGAGATCCTGAGATGTCCGACCAATGCCCAAGTTGCCTAAGGTTAGGAGTCCCTAACAAATAAAAAAAGCCCTTTATGGTTTCTCACTTTCTCTTCCAGCATAAAGATTTCATTCCTCGGGTCTCTGAGTTTTGGAACAGCACCATAATTGAAGGTACCACAATGTTCTGTCTCTCCAAAAAGCTCAAGCTTTTAAAACGGGTCATAAAAGAACTCAACAAGAAGCACTATTCTGATCTTGAGAACCGGGTTAAGGAGGCTGAAGCTGCTTTTGCTTATTCTCAAGCTAGGTTTCTCACAAATCCCTCTCCCCAGCTGGCAAGGTTAGAGAAACAAGCTCAACAGAAGTGGTTCGAGTTGGCTTTGGCTGAAGAGAAGTTCCTCTTACAAAGATCACGAGTGAAGTGGCTGGAAAGTGGTGACTGTAACTCCTCCTATTTCCCCAGGATGATAAACAGTAGGAAGGGCATTAACCAAATTCACTATATTATAGCTGACTTAGGCCAGATAATTGAAGAGGGTTCAGAGATTCAGAATCACTGTGTCAGCTTCTTCAAAGGGATGCTAGGTTCGGATTCCAGCTCTATCTCGGCTGAAGAAGAGGAGCTTATCCGTTCTTTTGCGAAGTACAAATGCGACCAAGCAGCAAAAGAAATCCTCCAAGCAACTATCTCCGATGCTGATATCAAAAGAGAAGCTTTCTCTCTTCCCCGAAACAAATCACTAGGGCCCGACGGATATACGGGTGAGTTCTTTCGAGCGACTTGGGATATAATTGGAGCAGATCTCACGTCGGCAGTTAAGGAATTCTTCTCCTCCGGCAAAATTCTGAAACAATGGAATGCCACTACTATCACTCTCATCCCTAAAAAGCTAGGAGCAGATAAGATAGGCGAGTTCAGACCAATCTCTTGCTGTAATGCGGTCTACAAAATCGCATCCAAGATACTAGCTCGTAGGCTACAGATTCTCCTGCCAGATATGATCAACAACTCGCAATCTGCCTTTATCAGAGGTCGTCTTCTAGTAGAGAATGTTCTATTAGCAACGGAGCTAGTTCAAGGATCAAATAGCGCATCAGTCACTCCTAGAGGAATGCTTAAGGTGGACCTGAGGAAAGCATTTGATACTGTTAGTTGGGATTTCATCCGCATACTACTTGAGGCAGCAGACTTTCCTCCATCCTTCTACAACTGGATCAAAAACTGCTTAACAACAACATCCTTCTCTGTAAAGGTTAATGGTGATCTATGTGGCTACTTCCAAGGCAAACGTGGACTAAGACAAGGAGACCCTCTCTCACCTCCATTGTTTGTAATGGCAATGGAGGTCTTCTCCAACCTCATCAAAGCCAAATTCGAACAAGGCTGTATTGGCTATCATCCTTTGGGCAGGAATCCTCTAATTACCCATCTTGCCTTTGCTGACGACATTATGCTCTTCTTTGATGGGACACCTTCCTCCCTTCAGGCTATAACAGAGGCTTTGGACTCATTTCATCGTCTATCTGGTTTGGCAATGAACAAAGACAAAACAGAGCTTTTTCATGCAAGTCTTTGTCAAGACATCTCGGACTCCCTTTCGGAAATGGGATTCAAGGCATGCGAGTATCCTATTAGATATCTTGGTCTTCCTCTTCTCCCCAGGATACTCAAGAAATCTGATTATTCACCACTCACCGATAAGATCTCAGCAAGGTTAAATAGTTGGACTGTAAAAACTCTATCTTTCTCAGGCAGATTACAGCTGATTTCCTCTTTCATCTATGGGTTAGTTAACTTCTGGATTACGGCATTCTCCCTGCCAAAAGGATGTATCAAAGCAATAGAGAAGCTCTGTAATGGTTTCCTCTGGTCAGGTGACATCTCACAACGTACTCACGCCAAAGTCTCTTGGGACATGGTCTGCTTACCGAAATTAGAGGGAGGTCTCAGGTTAAGGAACCTGCTTATGTGGAATAAGGTCCCAAATCTGAAACTTATCTGGTCTCTCTTTACAAGCAGTGGTTCTTTGTGGGTAGCCTGAATGAAGGAACATCACCTAAAAAGAGGAAATTATTGGTCTATGACAGAGCATAACAATTCAAGCTGGATTTGGTGCTCTCTACTTAAATTGAAACCCCTTGTCAAGTCTCTACTCCGCTGCAAGATAGGTGATGGCCTTACAGCCCGCTTCTGGTTTGATATCTGGTCTCCTGTTGGAGTTCTCATCGATTATCTGGGCAACACGGGCCCTCTCCAGCTAGGTGTTCCAATTGATGCGGTAGTAGCAGACGCTTGCACAAACCAAGGTTGGAGGTTACCTTCAAGCAAAATCAGGAATCCCTCTGTTGCAACCTTGTGTAATGTGCTACTCAGCATTACTACGCCAAACATTTCCAGAGGCCAAGACACTTACTATTGGGTGGTTGGAAATGAATCGCTGCCTGCTTTCTCAACGAAGAAAACCTGGAATCACCTTAGACCCTCCGAAGACAAGAAACATTGGGCCAAAGCTGTTTGGTTCAAAAACTCGGTGCCCAAGCATGCATTCAACTTCTGGATTGCTAACATGCACCGCCTCCCTGTTAGAGCAAGGTTGTTATCATGGGGAATGAACATTCCCTCACATTGCCTCTTCTGCAACTCTCAGGTAGAAACTCGAGATCACCTTCTCCTTCACTGTCCTTTCTCTGAAGAAGTTTGGCTCAACATCATGTCTCGGCTTAGCCACCATCCCTGCATCTTTGTCAACTGGTCCACTCTGATCTCGTGGTTAATGTCCAAATCCCCAAATCTCTCGTCCTCCCTAAAGGGTATAGCAGTTCAGGCAACTATTTATATGTTGTGGAGGGAAAGGAACATAACGCTCCACGATGGCATATCACTATCGCCCTCTGCAATTTGCGCCCAAATTGATCACAGTGTTAGAGACACCCTCTTTGCTCGCCTGTATCGGAAAGGATGCGGCCGTCTACTTTCTCAATGGTTCGCCAATGGTTATTAAATCAGTTAACATTTTAGTTCCTATGGCTTTTTAATTTTTTATTGGTCATAGCTGCTCCGTTTTATACCCCTAAAGTCTTGTACTTAACAATGTTCCATCTAGTTATATAATTCACATTTTATCAAAAAAAAAAACGCACAGCTTCTCATAGTTCCGTTCAACGAGTGAATTTACTTTGAGCGCACAAAACGCACAGCTTCTCATAGTTCCGTTCAATCGAATCAAGAGAGAGAGAGATAAGGTGTTGTAAAAACCTAGTCTTTCACATTGTTAAGCTGCTCTAATCTAGGTTCGTACTTTCACAATCTCCATGATTTTACACACAGTAACGGTTCAAAGTTACAAATTTCCATCTCCATCATTTAACATTTTCGTCTTTGTAACGTTGTGGGTCCAAATATGTAGGTAAGCCCAGTTTGTTTAAAGGAAAAAAAAAGGCTCAGTTTTTTTAAAAAAATCTTTGCCAGCCCCTTAAGACCCCTTAGTGAAAATCAATAATTGTTTAACAAAGCCTTTAGTTAAAAGAAAAACTTAAACCCGTTAAAAAAGGAAAAGCCTAATCTATTAGTATCCTTATAAATAGATAGATAACCCCTTAATTTTATAACTTTAGTCACAAGTTAAAAACTATAAAGAAAGAGCTGTATCCAAAACCCTACCACCCACGCCCGAGCTCTAGCCACCGCCGTCAATCTGTTGTCTCTGCCATAAGGAGATAAAAAGGCAATCAGAGTTAGAGAGAAAGGATATCCTAACCCTAAATCGTAAGGTAAGCCTATTTGAAACCGTTAATTCCTTAAAACCATATATCTTAGCTTAATCTCTCTGTAAAACTTAAGATCTACAAAGGATGATTGAGTGTGTGGAAGTTAATATTGGATCGGGTGATGGAAGGAGGAAAGATCCCCCTCTTGTTGTTGCTAACCCTAGAATGTCTGTCACACCAATGTTGAGGTAGGATAGTAGACCCTTGCATATGCTTCTAATTATGCTGTTATAGGAACACTAAGGTCGAGTTAGATAGCTAGATTGACAGATGCTACTTAATACATGTTTGACAATGATTGCAAGGAACTATGCATGCTAGATTTTGTGATTTGTTAAATTGCTAGATTATGTGGTGTAAGTGGTTTATCTATATTTCATTGCGAGTTATGTTCATTGGGACTAGACGAATGTTTAGGTTCATGTGAGTAGATATGATCATCCTTACTGAATAAACATGTTTACTCATGCATCCCAAAAGTCTAGACAAGCTTCCATTGTGGTAAGCATTTAAAAATATCAGAGACAATTCATGCTTATCTGTTGGAGTAGAAGGGTAGAGTGTTACAGTTGTTCCCTTGTGTTATTGTAAGATTTCAATATTTATTGTGTTTGCGTTGTTACACATGTAACTTTCTTGAAATTATTGTTAGATTTCAATATTCATATGATTCTTGTTACACCATGTAATTTTCTTGGAATTATATATGTTTAAACATGAGTTAAAAACTTCATATTTTCTTGATTTCTTATGATTTCTTATGGTTTATTTATAAGGGTTTCATCTTTCTTTACCAAACAATTGATTTTATGCACATTGTAGGATGCTGATGATTCAAAGTATCTCCTCTTCTTATAAGACGAAATGTTTCTTCGGTTAGAGATTTTCCACAATTTATTGTTAAAAATGAGAGAAGTAAGATTGGTAGTGATAGAGTTGCTCTTATAAGTGAGACAAAAGAGGATTTAGATGGTCATGAAGATAGCAATCGTGTTGGTGTTAGTCATCACAATTACCATGGCCCTAATGAAGCCGAATCGTTTGATTTGATTATGAAGAAAGCTGGCTTCAATGTAGCAGGCAATGGGAAAAATCCTCCAGCTAAGAGGAATGTTCCTTTACTTTTTGAAAGTAAAGTGAAACTACTAAGCGAAGAGGAAGGTATTAGGCTAATGGCTTCCCATGTCAACTTTCAGAAGTTGTCCAAAGGTTTGCATATACCTCTAAGAGCTGAGGAAAGTATTAACCTAATGGCTTCTCAAAGCAAAAGAAGACTTCATTTTGGTAACTTTCACAAGGATCCTTTGGTAGCCAGAATTGTGCCAAAATATAAATATTCTCCGGCGAAGAAGAATTTGTGTAATGCAACTACATTAAGACCAAGAGCTAATGATGTGCATAAACATGGATATTCACCGGCAAAGAAGAAGTTGAGTAATGCAGTTGCGGTTAGACTAAGAGTCGATGCTTATAAACCAACTCAACACAAAGATGAAAGACAGTTGAATCAACTTAGACTCATTCCGACTATACAACAAAACCAGATATTCAAATATCTTAGCCCACGCGAGAAAGTTCACAAGGTGTTACGTCATTTCAAACTTATGTTTGATGAGCTCGATTGTGACAATGCAATACGAAGAGGTGAATCCAAGACTGCCAAAAGTAGGATACATTACCAAACTCGTACTATTCTCATTGAAATGGGGATGCAAGTGAACTGTCAAAAGATGATTGGACCAATCCTTGGAGTCGAGGTTGGAGACAAATTTCAATTCAAAGCAGAACTCAGTGTAATCGGTCTTCACTTCGACATCATGGGTGGGATTGATTACATGAAGAAAGGAACCATGGAACTAGCTACTTGCATTGTTTCATCTGAAGGTAATGATTACGACGATAGATTCGTTAACGGTGTGATGATCTATTGTGGTCAAGGAGGTAATGTGAAGAACAGGGATCAGAAAGCAATCAAAGATCAGAAGCTTGTTGGAGGAAATTTGGCTTTAGTTAATAACATTAAGGAAAAAACTCCGGTGCGAGTGATCCTAGGCAAAAAGAGATTGGATCATAGAGGAAAGGATTATGTGTATGATGGGTTATATATGGTTGACAAGTATTGGGAAGAGAAAAGGCCTCAAGGTAACACTATTTTCAAGTTTAAGCTTAGCATAATAGTTAGGTCAGCCTTCAATAGACTTTTGAAATGTTAGTGTGATATGAAACTTTGTGTCTTTTGGTTTTCGATAAGATAGTACTTCTTTAGAACATCAACATTGGTTGAAACTCTATGATTCTCTAAAATATATTATTTTGATATTTTTTCTAATATAATTTAACTATTATTTAATTTAAATTATAAGAAACAAAAAAACAATCAGATCATGATATGTGTGAAAGGAGTCTCCAAAGAGGTTCTGATGGCATAAATGAGAACCGCTTTTCTTATATCTCCTTTTTTTGTTAATATTGTTGAGATATTTACTGAGTGACTCCCACTGTGTATCACAGACCTGCGAATTCGGATCTTCTGGTTGGGTTGGGTCGTGTTTCAGTTTTTTTTGGTTATTGAACTTTTGTTGGGTTTCTCTGTTAAAATTGGTTAAAACTGGTTAAATCAGTTAAAACTGATATAATTTTGGTATTTTTCTATACTTTCGTTATAATTTAATCGAGTTAATTGGATAACCGATCGATTAATTGGGTTTGTCGGGTCAGCTTAGGTAACCGTACATAAATCTCAATCTCTATGAATTGAACCAAATGCCTAACCAGTTTGAACGAAACCGGAAAAAATCAGGTCGGTTCGGATCTAGTACAAGTAGTGTCGGCTCTAGGGGTGTGTTGGGTGTGCTAGTGCACCAGATCCCGCTAATTTGACTATTTTTTTTTTTTGCAATTTAAGGTCCTAAAATTTAAGATAACTGTAAGAAGAGGGTCCAACTTTCGAAAAGCTTCACAATACCACATTATTTGAGTCGGGTCTGGGTACAACATTTCTTAGGTCCGAAGACTTATTATATCTAACCAACTATAGTCTGGTATAGTACCTTTTAAAAGTGTGTTCGTAGTGACACTTTTTACTACAAACAAGTTTTTTGTTATACTTTTTTTTACTATACCACCATTTATAACTACATACTTCTAATTATTTACCTTCAAAAAAAAAAAAACCTATAATTGTTTACCCATAATTCAACTCTTTTATGATACCTTAACCTTTTTTCATTTCTCTCTATCTACAAAATTAATATTTGTGACAAAAGTTCACTAACTCATTTACTTTACCAAATTAAACTAATTTTAGGATTTATTGGTATCTCTAATTTTTTTAATTGTTTTCTTATATAACTCTTTAAAAATATCAAAACAGATCTTAAAATGTATAAAAAAATATGATTATAACTATTGTATACATAAATAAATTGTTTGATGTTTTTCACAATACATAAAACAAACAAACAAAACACAAAGGAAACTATACAATAAAACCTCTACAAATTAATACTCTTTAAATTAATACTCGCACTAAATTAATAATTTTTATGGTCCCGAGTTGGACAAGTGTAAAAAATGGCACAATTTGATAAAATAATAAGATAATATTTTTTTTTGGAAATCCTATGTTAAAATATGGTCTCACCAATATTATCAATCAATAATGATATAAAATTATATATATATATATATATATATAAATATATCTAAGAAAATTTAGTGAAATACGACTGTATTGTTGTTTGCCTATCCCTAAAATTTTTCTCATTGCATTAAAAAATTTTAGTGTTGTCTTCTCAAATTGGATCCAAAAATTATGGAGAATCCTAGACGCGATAATTGTTTCCGCAAAATCTTCTTCGAATTCATCATCACCATCAAAGATAGTAGCATCAATTTCTTATGAACTCTGAATTTCTGAACATTTATCATTTTCACATGGATAATTTAGTTAACTATTGTTATCAATCCTATCACGATAGCAAAAACTATAAATTAAAAAAATTCTATTAAAATATGAATTATGACAAAAGTATCTTTTGTTGTGATAGAAAAATTTTAAAACTATGAAAATAAAAAAAATTCTTCATAGATTATTAAAAAATTAATCAATAAATTTAAACCTCTATAATTAATAAAACTTTATGGTCTCGACCTTATTAATTTATAGAGGGTTTTACTGTCCTTACTTTGTTATTTGCAACCAATCACAACTGTTTCATTTCCTTCTTCTCCAATGGTCAAGATTTACAATCATGTTTCTTTGAAGCTCAGTATATGATCTTAACTGAGCATTTTTTATATATGATGATTTATATAAAATGCAATTAACTAATTTGAAATCTACTTTATTTAAAAACTTATACTCAATTTGAATTTAGTTATTTATTTTTTCTTGATATTTATAAATTACAAATTTAAAACTCTAATTACAATATCATTCATACACAAACAAATACAACAATGATGAAAAACGGATTTACACTATGTTTTCGGAACGAGAACCTCCTGTATCGAGGATTAGTTTAGTTGATATTTGTCAATCTAATGAGGTTGTTGTTCGTATAGCTATCATCTATCAGATGGAGCTCCAAAATTGTTTATTCTTGATATATCCAATGTACAACACATAAATTCATTGTTAGACTATTTTCAATTATTTAATGTATGATACCAAAAGTTTTGTTAGTTTCTTATATGATGAAATTTTTTTGTTAATTTTTATCTTCTTGTAAAATGTTTTTTTAGTTGATTTAGGATTCACATTTTCAGTTTCTAGATTAGTTTGAGAAAGTCGAGAACAGTTGATCATATTTCATCTATCTGAAATGGATAGCAAGTAAACATGATTTATTAATTAGTTTTTAATTTATTATAATTGAAAGATATAGATCAGATGATATAAAATAAAATAAAATAAAAACTTTAAACGCAAGGATAATAACAATAGCATTTGAGGGTGTCATTGCCTTTTGGTGTGACGCATCGACCCAAGCCCTTCCGTTTCTGTAGGCACAGAGCGCTACAGCTACCAGCACCACAATCTACTTCTTTTAAAACCTCGTTGCATCCTTGTTTTTGTCCTTCAATCTCATTCACCATCATCCCTACACAAATATAATCATAATAACATAAAAATTATCAGTTTCTTTTTTGTTTTCGAAAAATATAAAACACATGATTTTTAAATGAGATTTAGAGCATGATATGATACAATATATTAAAAAGGAAACCTAGAATAAAAATGATGAAGAAAGCACAAACGATGGATTTGGTCATTTTTGTTTGATAATTTAGAGTTTTTTGAATTACAAATATAGTGTCCTGGGTGGTAATGCACAAATAAATATCACCGGAACATATATATATATATATGATATCAGAAAATAAAAGAATACGGATTTCAGAAGATTTCATTGATGAATTTTGGTAAGTAATTTTAAAAAATCTTTTCATTTAGAGTATATAATCTCTCTTTTTTTTTTTTGACAACAATAGATTAGCTCATAGAGTATATAATCTCTATTATATCTCACTTAAAGAAATTGTATCCTTTGTCCAAGACAAAAGGAAACTGTATCCGAATTTCCTAACAAAAAAATCATTTAAAATCCCATGATACAAAATAATATATAAATTTTTTTTCCGGTTTAACATATCTTGATCTCCTTTAACAAATTATAAATCTTTTCCTTTTTTCTTCGGTTGAACTTATTAAAAATCCAATCGTTTTTGGTATACAACTCTAGATTTAGAAACCCTAGCTCTAGTTAGTTCCTTCTGGTTTGTGCCGTGCGTCATCTCGCTGATTATTGTCGTAGCTAGAAATTTACCCTAACTGTTCGACGTGATAATAATCTTCTTCGGATTTTGGTAGCTAGATGAGATCAGAGTGGGTTTATCCATCGCCGGTTACGATGGTTGTGAATTTGCTCGCTGGGAAACACAGCAGCAATCCGTTACATGGTCTCCAACAATCGATTGACCGGCTAAACAAGGTATCTATCATCCGAGTCCATGCATAAGTCTAATTGATCTTACTTTTTATAATTATGAACTCTTTTACATTTTGTTTTTGTTGCTCTTGTTTAGAGGCTAGTGCCCATTGAACAAGAGGAGAAAGTTTACAGGGAGAAGGCTGCCATGCATTTTGATACAGCAAAACAACATTACCGGAACAATAACAAACGTGGTACGTACGTCGACCAAAGCTTTTTTTTTTTAACGACCACCACTTTGAATCGATCGTTTTTAATAAATTACAAATAACACATGTTTTGTTGTCATGCAGAAGCTTTATTCCATATGAAATTGAAGCTGAAAATGGAGGAAGCAGCTCAACATCATCGGCTTCTTCGCCTGCGTTTACATAAAGAAGCATGAGACTTTTTTTTTTCTTTTTCTAATGTGATGATTCTGTTACTATATACATCATTTATTTATTTATTTTCAAATTTTATTAACACCATTTTTCTTCTTTAAAACAGAAACAGTTGATGTTAACTGAAAACAGCAAAAATGTGGTGATTTCGGCTGAACGTGGGAAGAAGAACAAGAAGAGGAAAGTGATTGATGCGTTGCGGCGCCTGAAGCCAACGCATGTACTGTTTATTTGTTTTGGTTTATTCCTTTCATTTCTAATAACATATTACATTATGCGTTGGCTTCAGATAACATGAATGTTGCCTAGACAACATTTAATCTTCCAATATTCATGGGTTCTTGTTGACCTTTAAGCTGCTGTGACAGCAAACAAAATTGTATATTCCTTTGTGTTATATATTAGAATTATGTATGGACACCACTATACAAGATAACTCTACAGAACTGATCATCCCCTTACCAAACATTAAAAATAGATTTGGTTTCTCTCTCTCTCTCGCTCGATTAGTCCCTAGCTCCCTAGGAAAGCTTTCTTTGATCATGGTTACGCAATCCTCAAGTCTCCCAAATAACATTGTTTCATGTGAGATATTTATTTTTTCTTCAATTTTGATCACGAACGTTCGGTATTTATAATGGATCACAAGTATTCGTACGTATATTTGTATTTCTGTGTGTTTAATACAGAACGAAAAACAAAAGTTCATCTGATCAAGTTTTCATTTTAAGTACCTGAGGGCTAATTAATTTTGAAGACAATACTTCGTTTTCGAGGACAGGTAATTATTTTTTAACTGATAACAAAATAATTGCAACAGGTTTCCTTCTCCACAAAGCGGTCAACATTCAACAATGCAAAGGATTAGGATTGAAAAGGTGGAGAAGGAAACTCGAATGATTGAAAGGGTCTGTTGGGTCAAAAATGTACATAAAATATAAACTGAAAAGGGAAAAAATTTGATGGAAGAAGAACATTAAGAAGAGGGATGGATAGAAATAACGCAAATTTAGAAGATTAAGAAGAGGGATGGACAGAGTAAGATACCCGAAAATGTGTGAAATTGTTTTTGATTCCGCAGTTACATATGCTGAGATGGTAGGCGACGTGGATAAGCTGAGGGTTGTTATGTGGGAGAAGCTAAAGTGAGTTTTAGGATGAAACCGATGATGAGTCCGATGAGTCCAACCATAGCTGCCAACTTTAAGGATAGCCCATTTCCACCGTTCCTCTGGTTTCTCCGTCTCTTCACCATCTCCTGCGATTTTATTAACAACCTTGTTAGGCAGTTATCCTTTGTTATTATTCATTGTTATGTTCACATGTTTTTTCTGAATGGCAATGAGAGCACGCATAAACCAATGCTAAGATATCAGAGAAAGGTTCATGGAAGGCGTGCCAATTCATGTTGCAGCTGTTGTGTTTGCTTAACGGCTGCATCTCGCTCTTCCTTCAGCCGCTGTATAGTCTGTTCAAAATATTGATGGGTATAATTGTGAGAGTGATGATGAAACAAGACACAAATTAATCTCTCTTTAAGTAAGGAATGTGGTCGCTACTTGTGAGATTCTGTGAGGTACATTTGTTAACCAAACGATGAAGAAAGATATATTTATAGAGAAAAAATGAAGGCTTCAAAAAGCAGCGTGTGTTTCACTGTCCTAACTCCTAACAAATCAACTCAGTCCCTCATTACAGTTTCTAACTTACTCTTGCTTGATATCCACAAGTGTGAATACTAGAAATGGGATCTGAATAAAAAATTCTTGCACACAGGTATCACAAAAAAAAAGGACTTTTCAATTTTCATAAGGTGTCTCTGTCTATGCAATAGGTTCATAGTATATCTTACGAGAAGGGTTTTTTGCTAAAATTTTAACAGGTTAGCAAAATGATAATGATTAAAACAGATTCTCAGAAAGTCATTACCATAGGCAGATTAAACTATATAGTGTGGGGGTGGGTGTAGGTGTTACTCACAGAGATGGTTTCTGAGCCCTGTCCATCACCATTTGTTGCTCCGGATTCAGAGGATCTTTGGGTAGTAGACGGGGAGATATAAGAGACTTTGAGCTTACACTCTGTTAATGTCTTTCCACTGTCCTTGGTGAACTAGACACAAGCATGTCAAAATATTAATATAAAGTTTGTTTCCCCAAAAATGTTGAAACAAGATTCTATAATCAGAAAGGCTGTAAACTGGGATGTCTTACTGTGTCTTGTGGAAGTTCATCGACATCAGTGTGTGGAGGTACAATGGTACTTTGGAGGAGAAATTTGTCTTTGCACTGCATATCTGGAGGATACTCTCGTTGCGCTTGTAGAGTAACTAAAAATTTCGAAAGATCACTTAATTATCATCTCCATGTTTTGAAGTCATAAACTGCGGATGAATAAAGAGAGAGAATGAATGTACCTCTAATGATGCAAGAGTCCCAAGGCTGAATGACACCAGTGTTGGGTCTTACAAAATACTTCTTTGGAGATGTTGTTTTGACCTGATTTTGGTTGAAGAAAATGAAAGATGTCATTTGTATTGTACCACAGGAGGAAACAAGTAATTTGATCATAAAAGAAAGCAAGGATGTGAAGGTTGGTGTATATACCTTGAAAGCAACATAGTGCTCAGTTTTATTGGCAACTTTAAGATCACAGTAGCTCTGCTTCTCGAGTTCAACTGAAACAACAATATCAAATATTCCCCATTTCAAATGTCACAGAACAAGAATAAATTTTTAGAAATAACCCAAGAGAATCAAATCATCAACCTTCAACAATTAACATTATCTATAAAAAAAAGTGAGAAACCTCAAAGCTCAAAGAAGTGAAACAAAAACTTTGATGTTCACAATTTCGAAATCTCTAAGAGAAGGAGAGAGCTCTTTTCTCATTTAACAAATTAGGTATAGATAAAATTAACGGAGTAGCTGAGTGAGAGAATGCTTACAGAGAAATTTGAGTTCATCAGGTTGAATGGAGATAAGCTGATTCTCGCCAACACCAGACATCTTTGTTGTTGTTGCTGCTTTAAGCTAACGACGCACAAACACACAAAAAAAAAAAAAAAAAAAAAAAA
>NC_025702.1:650293-654659 GCF_000633955.1 Camelina sativa | reverse complement strand
AAAAAAAAAAAAAAAAAAAAAAAAAAAAAAAAAAGGTAAAAAGAAGAAAAGGAGAAAGGAAGAGAGCAAAAAAAGACGGATCAAACCTGAAGAAGACCCCAAAAAAAAAAGAAAAGGTCCAACCGCGTGAGGAGGAGGAGGAAGAAGCTGCGCTTATTTCTTTATCTGCCTCTTCCGAGAATCGCTCTCTCTCCACCAAAACCAGAATTCACCTTCTCTCTCTCCTCTCCTCTCGTTTCGATCGATTGGGTGGTAAAACGAAGTTTTCTAGAGAGAGAAAAAAAAGAGAGCGCTTCGTGGAGCGGCCAACCAGCCACACGTGAAGTCGAAGCAAAGTTTCCGTACGATTTCCCTCCGGCGTCGTCTCCGGGAAGTGCGGGCAAGCAGAGAGAAAGAAAGAAAACAGAGAGGAAGAGAGGCAAAATGTGACACGTGTGATAACAGTTGTGCATTATGCATTGACAAGAAAAAAAAAAAAAAAAAAAACGTTTAAAGCGACAGGCTGGAAAACTAAAAAAAAAAGGAAGGATGACGTGGAATATTATGATTGGTTTGCTTAGTTTGAATATTGTACCATACTAGTAGGTTAAAAGAATGCTAATAATGGAATGAGAGCTTTCAGAGGTGGTAGGCCATTTTCATTTCTCTCACGATTGAGATTCATTTTATTTTAGTGTGTATTTCTTTGCCGTGTCTCATTAATGATTTAAATTTGTCGAGGAGTAATTAAATATCGGACTTATTTATAAAATAAAATAAAAATATTAAATGGGCAGAAGAATGATACATACCAGTAGAAGAATCATGACGAAGAAAACTGAAACAGTGGTGGTGGTTTTATAAAGTCAATCCAATACCATAGGAAACAGACAAGAAAAATACTCAATCATCAACTTTCACACGAATAATTCGTTTCCTCTTCAATTTTTTTTTTTTCTGCTTATTTTTTAGCTGGATAAATCGTTAATATTCTTCTAGTAAAAACACACTGAATCCAAAAGTGTTTCCAATAAATAAATAATAAGTGTGTGATATATGATAGTGAAATATATGGTTATGAGAGAGTTAAATAAATGGAGAGTTGTAAAATAAAGTAGAGAATTGAATAAATGGAGGGTTGTAAAATAAAGCATAAAAATATCTTAAAGAATATTCTATGTAATATTCCCTAAGACTTGTAATATAAATACTAAGGCTTGGTGAAGAGTTTCATTCAAGCTTAAGTGAGTGAGTTTGAGTAAGAGTCTTAAGAATTCTTGTAACCTTTTGAGTGTTTCAATAATAAAGTTTATCCCCTTGTATAAAGATCTTTCTTATATACTTACATAATCTTTTTCCAAATATTTCCTAAACACTTAGCATTGATCCTAATAACCTCCTAAGTGGTTGTACCACTATGTGTGTGTAATTGTGGTATCAGAGCCATTGCAGTCTAAACTCTAGCTTTTCTCTTCCAGAAAGGTAATACGCCATAACGTTGTCTTCTACCATGCTAGTATGAAAGTATGCTCTGTGGTTGCCATATTAATGGATCCTCCACATCAGAAATCTAACTATGCTAAGAAAAAACGGTATGGAGAAAAATTTCTCTAGGGTTGTAATGCTCGAAGTACCTTGAGGCTTTTTATGTTGCAAGTATGTTGCCTCGGTTTGCGTAGTTAAGCACCTCTTGATTTATTTCTCTATATTCGTGGTACGTAAAAGAAAACAGGGAGACAACTTATGGATTGTTATTACCTCAATGGCTAGAAGAGAGTTATAGTATTCTGTCTTGATTTCTAGTTCTATCATATATTATGGAAAGTTCATCTTCTTTGTCTAAAACTCCCTCTTTTCGACGATCAAATTCTAAAAAGATTGATTACTTATATGAAGTAGAGTATGTGAGTGATGATAGCAAAGTTCCTATTACTCAACTCCCATTACTTAATCCTTACAAAGCTTTCACTAAACCAAATTCCACTTTTCCAAAAGTCATCCGTCAAGTGTTTGTCCCTAACAAACATAATGCAAAGGAGCTCGTTCTAGCATCTCCGTTAGAACAGCATCTCATTCCAGCGACAGAAACAGAACAAATGATTCCTCTCAGAATCAACGAAGGCATGATACATCATTGGCGAACTCAAGGATATACCCATCTTCATTATGGAGCGATACGTTTGGCGCTAACACTCCATGGCAGAAAAGGCTTACCAGTTGTAGCACGGGTAGCTCTCCTCGACACCCGATACAAGGAATACCAACATGCTTGTATTGCAACTATCCAGACAACACTAAACGCTGGCACTGTTTTCGTCACCCTCTTCCCAAATTTCAACGTGGCATTGGAAGACCCTCAAATATATCAGAACATGCAAATCCAGCTGCAAATCACAGGAGCTCCACAAATTGGAAACACGTATGCAGCAACGCTTCACCATCAAATGGCGTATAGAGTCCAAAATCATGCAATGGACTTAAGTCTCCCTAGAGACACTGAAGATGCGCTACTCATACAATTGGAATCCCAGCATAGCCCGTCGTGCATCCATATTCCTAGACAGATTCCTAGAGATGAGCTTGTCAAGTTGCTTCCAGAATCATGGGTTACCAATTACGAAAAGCTCCATGACCGTAGCACCCCAATACAATCGGTGGACTCTTCTATTCATAGGAGAAAAGATGGAGCTGTAGAGATTGCTTTTAAGCAACAAGAAGAAAAGTCAAGACCAACGGCTTTCTGCACAGAAATCAATATAATTACTCCTTTTGAAGAAGCTCAAACTTTGGAAAACCATCCACGTTTAGATGGTGTTCCAATCTCATCTTTTGATTCGCTGGGAGATCCCATTTACTCTTTTCAAGATGAAAAGGGCCACAAATTCTTTGATGTTTGTGATTGCCAACACTGCCAGATGAATAGTTCTGATGATGATGACACCCCAAGGCGAAGGAGAAAAAAGAAAACTACACAACAAACCCTCAAAGAACGATTTGAGTCTGGAGACACACAAGTTGGCCTTCTCGGAGAACCAAGTGGCAAGAATTTTGAATACTATGTATTGTATTCAGGTGGCTCAACTCCCACAACACCTGACAAAGAAGAGGTACAACTAAGTTACATGTTCGGACCCCCATCACAGCAGGATTCACCATTTCCATCCAAAGAGTTTGAAGAAAACAATATAAAACACTCATGGAAAATCCGGAATCCAAATGTTAAGAACCCAGATGGCTCAGTAAAGCTGATCAGCGCCGCAGAAGCAACTTTGAACTGGCAGTCGGAGAACGCCACAACCCAAAACTATCTCCTAAGCCAGATTGACAAAAAGGTAACCATCATGGACCTTTCCATTAAAGAACTCACCAAAAAGATAACCTCTCTCCACCAAGAACTTCTCCACCTTGCAACTACTGTCTCCATAAACTCTCCCCTCATGTCCCAAAAAGAGTCTGAGCTAAAGTCCCTTAAAGCTCAGCTAAACTCCTTACAAAACCAACCCAAAACCCAACCTCCAATGCCATATGATCTTTTCACACCATACCCCATCTACACACCACCTTACACAGCCCAAACACAACCTTTATCTTTTTCTCAAGACCCAAGTATTTTCGGAGCATCCTCCTTCTTACCAACAAAAGTTGTTTATGAACAACAATCTACCAAAAAGAAAAAGCCAATAGAAAAAAGAACAGGGAAGGAAGTCATACTTGAACCACCCAAACCTTTGTCCGAGACATCAAAATCTCAAGATCAACCCGAGACCAGCAAAGCGCAATTCATGGTGGAGCGTGCTAATCCAATCACTGTCTTTCTTGAGAAGGTTGCAAAACGAGAAAAAAGTTTTTCTCAAGAAACTATGATGAAAAAGACGCCAATAAAAGATGAAAATGATGAGGTCATAATCCCACCTTTTATGATGGCCTCACCGGCTGTGGTTGAAGAAGACGTAGAAAGTGAAGGAGGAAACGTATATGAAGAAACTCAAGAAACTAGACGAAATCAGACAGAAGGAAATCTGCGGTTTAATACAGAACCACATAAGGGTTTTTCTTTTGATGATATTCGCCCTTCAAAATGGCGCGAGAAAGTATATGAGATGCATGCATGGCTAACAGAACAACAACTCAACCCATGAGCCATTTTGCCTACATCGATTGATAAACTGGTGGCTAAATTCCAAGGACGTCTCAGGCAATGGTGGATAAGCTTAGGCCAATATCAACAATTACAAATCCGACAATCTCCAATAATCGATGCCTTGGTGGGACATATCCACAATGAATTTCTCGGCACATGGGATCATTATACTATCCAAGCTAGATAAGAGTACCTTAGCATGAGATGTTGCTCCTTCAAGAGGAAGGATCTTGAAAGACATTATGA